>NC_069510.1:125439915-125509915 GCF_027579735.1 Bombina bombina
TATAACAGCTATAATATAAGTATATATTGTGTGTATTATACCAGTAGTACTGTACATATAACAGCTATAATATAACTATCTACTGTGTGTATTATACCAGTAGTACTGTACATATAACAGCTATAATATAACTATATACAGTGTGTATTATACCAGCAGCACTGTACATATAACAGCTATAATATAACTATATACTGTGTGTATTATACCAGCAGCACTGTACATATAACAGCTATAATATAACTATATATAGTGTGTATTATACCAGTAGCACTGTACATATAACAGCTATAATATAACTATATACTGTGTGTATTATACCAGTAGCACTGTACATATAACAGCTATAATATAACTATATACTGTGTGTATTATACCAGCAGTACTGTACATATAACAGCTATAATATAACTATATACTGTGTATTATACCAGCAGCACTGTACATATAACAGCTATACTATAACTATATACTGTGTGTATTATACCAGCAGTACTGTGCATATAACAGCTGTATTATAACTATATACTGTGTGTATTATACCAGTACTACTGTACATATTATAGCTATAATATAACAATATACTGTGTGTATTATACCAGCAGTATTGTACATATAACAGCTGTATTATAACTATATACTGAGTGTATTATACCAGCAGCACTGTACATATAACAGCTATAATATAACTATATACTGTGTGTATTATACCAGCAGTACTGTATATATAACAGCTATAATATAAATATATACTGTGTGTATTATACCAGTAGTACTGTACATATAACAGCTATAATATAACTATATACTGTGTGTATTATACCAGCAGTACTGTACATATAACAGCTATAATATAACTATATACTGTGGGTATTATACCAGTAGCACTGTACATGTAACAGCTATAATATAACTATATACTGTGTGTATTATACCAGCAGTACTGTAAATATAACAGCTATAATATAACAATATACTGTGTGTATTATACCAGTAGTACTGTACATATAACAGCTATAATATAACTATATACTGTGTGTATTATACCAGCAGTACTGTACATATAACAGCTATAATATAACTATATACTGTGGGTATTATACCAGTAGCACTGTACATATAACAGCTATAATATAACTATATACTGTGTGTATTATACCAGCAGTACTGTACATATAACGGCTATAATATAACTATATACTGTGTGTATTATACCAGTAGTACTGTACATATAATAGCTATAATATAACTATATACTGTGTGTATTATACCAGCAGTACTGTACATATAACAGCTATAATATAAGTATATAGTTTGTGTATTATACCAGTAGTACTGTACATATAACAGCTACAATATAACTATATACTGTGTGTATTATACCAGAAGCACTGTACATATAACAGCTATAATATAAGTATATAGTGTGTGTATTATACCAATAGTACTGTACATATAACAGCTACAATATAACTATATACCGTGTGTATTATACCAGCAGCACTGTACATATAATAACTACACTATAATATAACTATATACAGTGTGTATTATACCAGTAGTACTGTACATATAATAGCTATAATATAACTATATACTGTGTGTATTATACCAGTAGTACTGTACATATAATAGCTATAATATAACTATATACTGTGTGTATTATACCAGTAGTACTGTACATATAATAGCTATAATATAACTATATACTGTGTGTATTATACCAGTAGTACTGTACATTTAATAGCTATAATATAACTATATACTGTGTGTATTATACCAGCAGCACTGTGCATATAACCGCTATAATATAACTATATACCAGGGTTGCACCGATACCATTTTTTTAAGACAGAGTACAAGTACCGATACTTGTTTTCAAATACTCGCCGATACCAATTACCGATACTTTTTTTTAATGTCATGTGACAGTTTACCAAGCACAATACAGACTAATTATTTAAGAGTCCTTCTTTATAATTATGAAGGACTGTAGCTCAAAAGACATTATGAAATAATAAACATGTTTTATTTGTCACAAAGTTCACAGAACATGTTTAGTAATAAAAATATTACAATTAAATATATTAACAACAACAATAAATAACAAATATAAAATTGCTACCAACCAAAAGTGCGATACAGTAAAAAATATAACAGAATACTGTTTAATCATGGTGAACAACACTATGGGCTAGATTACATTTGACTGGTAAGCTTTACCAATGCTCTCATTACACGTCCTACTCCATTAAAGGCTATGGAGTTGGAAATGTGAACAGAGCATTGGTAAAGTTTACCAATCAAATGTAATCTAAATCTAGTCCTATAATTGCAGGATGAGTGTTCATTGGGATTAACTTAATTTTTCCTATGAGTACTCTTCCTGCAATTATATAAGCTAAGATGTTCCTCAGAGTACAGTATGTTTTGAACATAATTGTGCAAGATGAGAACTAGCAGTATAAAAGGCAATCTAGCAATTAGAATAATTTTTCAAAAGTTAGTGGCAAGTTCTTTTTAAGGAACAGAACAGAAGCATCTCTGCATGTTCAGCTATAAGTCTGTTTTTGCTATCAGTAAGGAGGTTCAACTTTCCACACTACTGCATAGGGCAGAAAGATATTTTTGGGCCATTTTAGCCAGAGCTGGAAATCTCAATTTATTAACTGCCCAGTACTTCAGGGGTTTGTCTAAACGATGTAACGTAATCTCTCCTACAATAATACAAATAAGAGCAATTTGTATTGGCAGAACAGTAGTAAACAATTTTTAGTTTAGTCTCCACTTTAGCTTTAAATGAAATGGGAACATGCAGTTTAAAAAAAACACCACAAGATAGCATATGGGTAGTAAGTGGAGGTATCGGTTTAAGTATCGGTGCATTTGCACGAGTACAAGTACTCATGCATGTACTTGGTATCGGTACCGATACTGATACTAGTATCGGTATCGGTGCAACCCTACTATATACTGTGTGTATTATACCAGCAGTACTGTACATATAACAGCTATAATATAACTATATACTGTGTGTATTATACCAGCAGTACTGTACATATAACAGCTATAATATAACTATATACTGTGTGTATTATACCAGCAGTACTGTACATATAACAGCTATAATATAACTATATACTGTGTGTATTATACCAGCAGTACTGTACATATAACAGCTATAATATAACTATATACTGTGGGTATTATACCAGCAATACTGTACATATAACAGCTATAATATAACTATATACTGTGTGTATTATACCAGCAGCACTGTACATGTAATAACTACACTATAATATAACTATATACTGTGTGTATTATACCAGCAGCACTGTACATATAACCGCTATAATATAACTATATACTGTGTGTATTATACCAGCAGTACTGTACATATAACAGCTATAATATAATTATATACTGTGTGTATTATACCAGCAATACTGTACATATAACAGCTATAATATAACTATATACTGTGTGTATTATACCAGTAGCACTGTACATATAATAGCTATAATATAACTATATACTGTGTGTATTATACCAGCAGCACTGTACATATAACAGCTATAATATAACTATATACTTTGTATTATACCAGTAGTACTGTACATATAACAGGTTTAATATAACTATATACTGTGTGTATTATACCAGCAGTACTGTACATATAACAGCTATAATATAACTATATACTGTGTATTATACCAGTAACACTGTACATATAATAGCTATAATATAACTATATACTGTGTGTATTATACCAGTAGCACTGAACATATAACAGCTATAATAGAACTATATATTGTGTGTATTATACCAGTAGCACTGTACATATAATAGCTATAATATAACTATATACTGTGTGTATTATACCAGTAGCACTGTAAATATAATAGCTATAATATAATTATATACTGTGTGTATTATACCAGCAATACTGTACATATAACAGCTATAATATAACTATATACTGTGTGTATTATACCAGTAGCACTGTACATATAATAGATATAATATAACTATATACTGTGTGTATTATACCAGCAGCACTGTACATATAACAGCTATAATATAACTATATACTGTGTGTATTATACCAGTAGTACGGTACATATAACAGCTATAATATAACTATATACTGTGTGTATAATACCAGCAGTACTGTATATATAACAGCTATAATATAACTATATACTGTGTGTGTTATACCAGCAGTACTGTACATATAATAGCACTATATACTGTGTGTATTATACCAGCAGTACTGTACATATAACAGTTATAATATAACTGTATATTGTGTATTATACCAGCAGCACTGTACATATAACAGCTATAATATAACTATATACTGTGTGTATTATACCAGCAATACTGTACATATAACAGCTATAATATAACTATATACTGTGTGTATTATACCAGTAGTACTGTACATAAAAAACAGCTATAATATAACTATATACTGTGTGTATTATACCAGCAGTACTGTACATATAACAGCTATAATATAACTATATACTGTGTGTATTATACCAGTAGCACTGTACATATAACAGCTATAATATAACTATATACTGTGTGTATTATACCAGTAGTACTGTACATATAACAGCTATAATATAACTATATACAGTGTGTATTATACCAGTAGCACTGTACATATAATAGCTATAATATAACTATATACTGTGTGTATTATACCAGCAGTACTGTACATATACCAGCTATAATATAACTATATACTGTGTGTATTATACCAGCAGCACTGTACATATAACAGCTATAATATAACTATATACTGTGTGTATTATACCAGCAGCACTGTACATATAACAGCTATAATATAACTATATACTGTGTGTATTATACCAGCAGCACTGTACATATAACAACTATAATATAACTATTACACAAGCTAATTACTAGTACTTCTATATTTATTTGTTAAGGTGCTGCTGTACTAGATCATAGGTCTAATGAGAATATTACACAAGCTAATTACTAGTCCTGCTGTATTTATTTATTTGTAAAGTGCTGCTGTAATAGATGATAGGTCTAATGAGAATATCACACAAGCTAATTACTAGTACTGCTATATTTATTTATATGTAAAGTGCTGCTGTAGTAGATCATAGGTCTAATGAGAATATTACACAAGCTAATTACTAGTACTGCTGTATTTATTTATTTGTAAAGTGCTGCTGTACTAGATCATAGGTCTAATGAGAATATTACACAAGCTAATTTTACTAGTACTGCTATATTTATTTATTTGTAATTAGCTTGTGTAATATTCTCATTAGACCTATGATCTAGTACAGCAGCACTTTACAAATAAATAAATATAGCAGTACTAGTAATTAGCTTGTGTAATATTCTCATTAGACCTATGATCTAGTACAGCAGCACTTTACAAATAAATATAGCAGTACTAGTAATTAGCTTGTGTAAGATTCTCATTAGACCTATGATCTACTACAGCAGCACTGTACTAATAAATATAGCAGTACTAATAATTAGCTTGTGTAATATTCTCATTAGACCTATGATCTAGTACAGCAGCACTTTACTAATAAATACATTTAGCAGTACTAGTAATTAGCTTGTGTAATATTCTCATTAGACCTATGATCTATTACAGCAGCAGTTTATAAATAAATAAATATAGCAGTACTAGTAAATAGCTTGTGTAATATTCTCATTAGACCTATGATCTAGTACAGCAGCACTTTACAAATAAATAAATATAGCAGTACTAGTAATTAGCTTGTGTAATATTCTCATTAGACCTATGATCTAGTACAGCAGCACTTTACAAATAAATATAGCAGTACTAGTAATTAGCTCGTGTAAGATTCTCATTAGACCTATGATCTACTACAGCAGCACTGTACTAATAAATATAGCAGTACTAATAATTAGCTTGTGTAATATTCTCATTAGACCTATGATCTAGTACAGCAGCACTTTACTAATAAATACATTTAGCAGTACTAGTAATTAGCTTGTGTAATATTCTCATTAGACCTATGATCTATTACAGCAGCACTTTACAAATAAATAAAGATAGCAGTACTAGTAAATAGCTTGTGTAATATTCTCATTAGACCTATGATCTAGTACAGCAGCACTTTACAAATAAATAAATATAGCAGTACTAGTAATTAGCTTGTGTGATATTCTCATTAGACCTATGATCTAGTACAGCAGCACTTTATAAATAAATATAGCAGTACTAGTAATTAGCTTGTGTGATATTCTCATTAGACCTATGATCTAGTACAGCAGCACTTTATAAATAAATATAGCAGTACTAGTAATTAGCTTGTGTAATATTCTCATTAGACCTATGATCTAGTACAGCAGCACTTTATAAATAAATATAGCAGTACTAGTAATTAGCTTGTGTAATATTCTCATTAGACCTATGATCTATTACAGCAGCACTTTACAAATAAATAAATATAGCAGTACTAGTAATTAGCTTGTGTAATATTCTCATTAGACCTATGATCTATTACAGCAGCACTTTACAAATAAATAAATATAGCAGTACTAGTAATTAGCTTGTGTAATATTCTCATTAGACATATGATCTACTACAGCAGCACTTTACATATAAATAAATATAGCAGTACTAGTAATTAGCTTGTGTAATATTCTCATTAGACCTATGATCTATTACAGCAGCACTTTACAAATAAATAAATATAGCAGTACTAGTAATTAGCTTGTGTAATATTCTCATTAGACATATGATCTACTACAGCAGCACTTTACATATAAATAAATATAGCAGTACTAGTAATTAGCTTGTGTAATATTCTCATTAGACCTATGATCTACTACAGCAGCACTTTACATATAAATAAATATAGCAGTACTAGTAATTAGCTTGTGTAATATTCTCATTAGACCTATGATCTAGTACAGCAGCACTTTACTAATAAATATAGCAGTACTAGTAATTAGCTTGTGTAATATTCTCATTTGACCTATGATCTAGTACAGCAGCACTTTACAAATAAATAAATATAGCAGGACTAGTAATTAGCTTGTGTAATATTCTCATTAGACCTATGATCTAGTACAGCAGCACTTTACTAATAAATATAGCTGTACTAGTAATTAGCTTGTGTAATATTCTCATTAGACCTATGATCTAGTACAGCAGCACTTTACATATAAATAAATATAGCAGTACTAGTAATTAGCTTGTGTAATATTCTCATTAGACCTATGATCTAGTACAGCAGCACTTTACAAATAAATATAGCAGGACTAGTAATTAGCTTGTGTAATATTCTCATTAGACCTATGATCTACTACAGCAGCACTTTACAAATAAATATAGCAGTACTAGTAATTAGCTTGTGTAATATTCTCATTAGACCTATGATCTAGTACAGCAGCACTTTACAAATAAATATAGCAGTACAGTACTAGTAATTAGCTTGTGTAATATTCTCATTAGACCTATGATCTACTACAGCAGCACTTTACAAATAAATATAGCAGTACTAGTAATTAGCTTGTGTAATATTCTCATTAGACTTATGATCTACTACAGCAGCACTTTAGATATAAATAAATATAGCAGTACTAGTAATTAGCTTGTGTAATATTTTCATTAGACTTATGATCTACTACAGCAGCACTTTACATATAAATAAATATAGCAGTACTAGTAATTAGCTTGTGTGATATTCTCATTAGACCTATGATCTACTACAGCAGCACTTTACATATAAATAAATATAGTAGTACTAGTAATTAGCTTGTGTAATATTCTCATTAGACCTATGATCTACTACAGCAGCACTTTACATATAAATAAATATAGCAGTACTAGTAATTAGCTTGTGTAATATTCTCATTAGACCTATGATCTAGTACAGCAGCACTTTATAAATAAATATAGCAGTACTAGTAATTAGCTTGTGTAATATTCTCATTAGACCTATGATCTACTACAGCAGCACTTTACATATAAATAAATATAGCAGTACTAGTAATTAGCTTGTGTAATATTCTCATTAGACCTATGATCTAGTACAGCAGCACTTTATAAATAAATATAGCAGTACTAGTAATTAGCTTGTGTAATATTCTCATTAGACCTATGATCTAGTACAGCAGCACTTTATAAATAAATAAATATAGCAGTACTAGTAATTAGCTTGTGTAATATTCTCATTAGACCTATGATCTAGTACAGCAGCACTTTACAAATAAATAAATATAGCAGTACTAGTAATTAGCTTGTGTAATATTCTCATTAGACCTATGATCAAGTACAGCAGCACTTTACTAATAAATATAGCAGTACTAGTAATTAGCTTGTGTAATATTCTCATTAGACCTATGATCTAGTACAGCAGCACTTTACAAATAAATATAGCAGTACTAGTAATTAGCTTGTGTAATCTCATTAGACCTATGATCTACTACAGCAGCCCGTGAGCTGTTTATTAGCAGTTATATTGTGCTGTTCACATTGGTTGTCTGATCCTGTTTTTTATGTTTCAGGACAATGAAAAAGTTGACTGGAGGAAGCAGAAATTGCAAAGTAAGTTTCATATATTCGTATAAGACAAACTTTATTGCTAAATGTGAATGTTGTACATACAATATAGTAATAAATGTTATTGTTTTACGTACAATATAGTAATAAATGTCATTGTTGTACGTACAATATAGTAATAAATGTCATTGTTGTACGTACAATATAGTAATAAATGTTATGTTGTACGTACAATATAATAATAAATGTTATTGTTGTACGTACACTATAGTAATGTCATTGTTGTACGTACAATATATAGTAATAAATGTCATTGTTGTACGTACAATATAGTAATAAATGTTATTGTTGTACTTACAATATAGTAATAAATGTCATTGTTGTACGTACAATATAGTAATAAATGTTGTTGTACGTACAATATAGTAATAAATGTTATTGTTGTACTTACAATATAGTAATAAATGTTATTGTACGTACAATATAGTAATAAATGTCATTGTTGTACTTACAATATAGTAATAAATGTTATTGTACGTACAATATAGTAATAAATGTCATTGTTGTACGTACACTATAGTAATAAATGTTATTGTTGTACTTACAATATAGTAATAAATGTTATTGTACGTACAATATAGTAATAAATGTCATTGTTGTACTTACAATATAGTAATAAATGTTATTGTACGTACAATATAGTAATAAATGTCATTGTTGTACGTACACTATAGTAATAAATGTCATTGTTGTACGTACACTATAGTAATAAATGTTATTGTTGTACGTACAATATAGTAATAAATGTCATTGTTGTACGTACAATATAGTAATAAATGTTATTGTACGTACAATATAGTAATAAATGTCATTGTTGTACTTACAATATAGTAATAAATGTCATTGTTGTACTTACAATATAGTAATAAATGTTATTGTACGTACAATATAGTAATAAATGTCATTGTTGTACGTACAATATAGTAATAAATGTTATTGTATGTACAATATAGTAATAAATGTTATTGTTGTACGTACAATTTAGTAATAAATGTTATTGTACGTACACTATAGTAATACATTTTATTGTACGTACAATATAGTAATAAATGTTATTGTACGTACAATATAGTAATAAATGTTATTGTTGTACATACACTATAGTAATTAATGTTATTGTACGTACACTATAGTAATAAATGTTATTATACGTACAATATAGTATTAAATGTTATTGTTGTACGTACAATATAGTAAATGTCATGTTGGAGCCGAAACGCGTCAGCAAGCAGTCCTTGGGGTGGAACTCACACCACTCAATTGTCTGGAGATCCGCTATGTCATTTTTGTAATGACAAACTTTTAAAATTTCTTCAAATAAAGAATTCTGAAACTCCATTGGTATCCAGTGCATCTGATTACTTGTATCTTTGTACGTACAATATACTAATAAATGTTATTGTTGTACATACACTATAGTAATAAATGTCATTGTTGTACGTATACTATAGTAATAAATGTTATTGTACGTACAATATAGTAATAAATGTTATTGTATGTACAATATAGTAATAAATGTCATTGTTGTACGTACAATATAGTAATAAATGTTATTGTTGTACGTTTACTATAGTAATGTCATTGTTGTACGTACACTATAGTAATAAATTTCATTGTTGTACGTATACTATAGTAATAAATGTCATTGTTGTACGTACACTATAGTAATACATGTTATTGTTGTACGTACACTATAGTAATGTCATTGTTGTACGTACACTATAGTAATAAATGTCATGTTGTACGTACAATATAGTAATAAATGTTATGTTGTACGTACAATATAGTAATAAATGTTATGTTGTACATACACTATAGTAATAAATGTTATGTTGTACGTACACTATAGTAATAAATGTTATGTTGTACGTACACTATAGTAATAAATGTTATGTTGTACGTACACTATAGTAATAAATGTTATGTTGTACGTACAATATAGTAATGTCATGGTGTACGTACACTATAGTAATAAATGTTATGTTGTATGTACACTATAGTAATAAATGTTACGTTGTACGTACACTATAGTAATAAATGTTATGTTGTACATACACTATAGTAATAAATGTTATGTTGTACGTACACTATAGTAATAAATGTTATGTTGTACGTACACTATAGTAATAAATGTTATGTTGTATGTACACTATAGTAATAAATGTTATGTTTTACGTACAGTATAGTAATAAATGTTATGTTGTACATACACTATAGTAATAAATGTTATGTTGTACATACACTATAGTAATAAATGTTATGTTGTACGTACACTAAAGTAATAAATGTTATGTTGTACGTACAATATAGTAATGTCATGTTGTACGTACACTATAGTAATAAATGCTATGTTGTACGTACACTAAAGTAATAAATGTTATGTTGTACGTACACTAAAGTAATAAATGTCATGTTGTACGTACACTATAGTAATAAATGCTATGTTGTACGTACACTAAAGTAATAAATGTTATGTTGTACGTACACTATAGTAATAAATGTTATGTTGTACGTACATTATAGTAATCAGACAGTGATATGTGCTCTAGCTCTGCTTTGCATGTGAGTTACACGACCTGTATATATACTGCTGTATACCGCATATAGCAATCACACATCATATAATGTAGTAGATGATAAAGCTTGTGTATGAAACCATAGATATGCACTTAATGTGTAAAACAAGTAATACTCCCATGTATATCTACTAAACCACTGAAAGGAACAGTGCACTCACACATGTTCTCTTGTCCTTATGAAATAGCTGCATAGGAACCAGCTGAGCACATCTGATGAGCCAATGACAATAGACTGTGTAGCCTCTAATCCCCATATAGTGCATGGCTGCTGAGCCTACCTAGGTATGCTTTTCAACAAATGATAACAAGAGAAGTTATTTTGAAAACAGAAGTAAACTAAAAAGTATATTTCTATTGCGTGTACTGTCTGATATGTGAACGTTTAATTTTATCTTTCATGTCCTTGTAAAAGAATTTTTTTTTTTAACATATATATATATATATATATATATATATATATATGCTGCTGTTTAATAAGGATGAAGACAAATGTATATTGTACGTACAATATAGTATTAAATGTTATTGTTGTACGTACAATATAGTAATAAATGTCATGTTGGAGCCGAAACGCGTCAGCAAGCAGTCCTTGGGGTGGAACTCACACCACTCAATTGTCTGGAGATCCGCTATGTTATTTTTGTAATGACAAACTTTTAAAATTTCTTCAAATAAAGAATTCTGAAACTCCATTGGTATCCAGTGCATCTGATTACTTGTATCTTTGTACGTACAATATACTAATAAATGTCATTGTTGTACGTATACTATAGTAATAAATGTTATTGTACGTACACTATAGTAATAAATGTTATTGTATGTACAATATAGTAATAAATGTCATTGTTGTACGTACAATATAGTAATACATGTTATTGTTGTACGTTTACTATAGTAATGTCATTGTTGTACGTACACTATAGTAATAAATGTTATGTTGTATGTACACTATAGTAATAAATGTTATGTTGTATGTACACTATAGTAATAAATTTCATTGTTGTACGTACACTATAGTAATAAATGTCATTGTTGTACGTACACTATAGTAATAAATGTTATGTTGTATGTACACTATAGTAATAAATTTCATTGTTGTACGTACACTATAGTAATAAATGTCATTGTTGTACGTACACTATAGTAATAAATGTTATGTTGTATGTACACTATAGTAATAAATTTCATTGTTGTACGTACACTATAGTAATAAATGTCATTGTTGTACGTACACTATAGTAATAAATGTTATGTTGTATGTACACTATAGTAATAAATTTCATTGTTGTACGTACACTATAGTAATAAATGTTATGTTGTATGTACACTATAGTAATAAATTTCATTGTTGTACGTACACTATAGTAATAAATGTCATTGTTGTACGTACACTATAGTAATAAATGTTATGTTGTATGTACACTATAGTAATAAATGTTATGTTGTATGTACACTATAGTAATAAATGTTATGTTGTATGTACACTATAGTAATAAATTTCATTGTTGTACGTACACTATAGTAATAAATGTCATTGTTGTATGTACACTATAGTAATGTCATTGTACGTACAATATAGTAATACATGTTATTGTTGTTAATACACTATAGTAATAAATGTTATTGTACGTACAATATAGCAATACATGTCATTGTTGTACGTACAATATAGTAATACATGTTATTGTTGTACGTTTACTATAGTAATGTCATTGTTGTACGTACACTATAGTAATAAATGTCATGTTGTATGTACACTATAGTAATAAATGTTATGTTGTACGTACAATATAGTAATAAATGTTATGTTGTACGTACAATATAGTAATACATGTTATTGTTGTACGTTTACTATAGTAATGTCATTGTTGTACGTACACTATAGTAATAAATGTCATGTTGTATGTACACTATAGTAATAAATGTTATGTTGTACGTACAATATAGTAATAAATGTTATGTTGTACGTACAATATAGTAATAAATGTTATGTTGTACGTACAATATAGTAATAAATGTTATGTTGTACATACACTATAGTAATAAATGTTATGTTGTACGTACACTATAGTAATAAATGTTATGTTGTACGTACACTATAGTAATAAATGTTATGTTGTACGTACACTATAGTAATAAATGTTATGTTGTACGTACAATATAGTAATGTCATGTTGTACGTACACTATAGTAATAAATGTTATGTTGTATGTACACTATAGTAATAAATGTTATGTTTTACGTACAGTATAGTAATAAATGTTATGTTGTACGTACACTAAAGTAATAAATGTTATGTTGTATGTACACTATAGTAATAAATGTTATGTTTTACGTACACTATAGTAATAAATGTTATGTTGTACGTACACTATAGTAATAAATGTTATGTTGTACGTACAATATAGTAATGTCATGTTGTACGTACACTATAGTAATAAATGTTATGTTGTATGTACACTATAGTAATAAATGTTATGTTTTACGTACAGTATAGTAATAAATGTTATGTTGTACGTACACTAAAGTAATAAATGTCATGTTGTACATACACTATAGTAATAAATGTTATGTTGTACGTACACTATAGTAATAAATGTTATGTTGTATGTACACTATAGTAATAAATGTTATGTTGTACGTACAATATAGTAATGTCATGTTGTACGTACACTATAGTAATAAATGCTATGTTGTACGTACACTATAGTAATAAATGTTATGTTTTACGTACACTATAGTAATAAATGTTATGTTGTACGTACACTATAGTAATAAAGGTTATGTTGTACGTACACTATAATAATAAATGTTATGTTGTACGTACAATATAGTAATAAATGTTATGTTGTACGTACACTATAGTAATAAATGTTATGTTGTACGTACACTATAGTAATAAATGTTATGTTGTATGTACACTATAGTAATAAATGTTATGTTGTACGTACACTATAGTAATAAATGTTATGTTGTATGTACACTATAGTAATAAATGTTATGTTGTACGTACACTATAGTAATAAATGTTATGTTGTACGTACAATATAGTAATGTCATGTTGTACGTACACTATAGTAATA
The DNA here is from genome assembly GCF_027579735.1 of Bombina bombina. Lineage (NCBI taxonomy): Eukaryota > Metazoa > Chordata > Amphibia > Anura > Bombinatoridae > Bombina > Bombina bombina. The sequence goes on from NC_069510.1 coordinate 125,454,177, forward strand.
AATGTTATGTTGTACGTACAGTATAGTAATAAATGTTATGTTGTACGTACACTATAGTAATAAATGTTATGTTGTACGTACACTATAGTAATAAATGTTATGTTGTATGTACACTATAGTAATAAATGTTATGTTTTACGTACAGTATAGTAATAAATGTTATGTTGTACGTACAGTATAGTAATAAATGTCATGTTGTACATACACTATAGTAATAAATGTTATGCTGTATGTACACTATAGTAATAAATGTTATGTTGTACGTACAGTATAGTAATAAATGTTATGTTGTACGTACAGTATAGTAATAAATGTTATGTTGTACGTACACTATAGTAATAAATGTTATGTTGTATGTACACTAAAGTAATAAATGTTATGTTGTACGTACAGTATAGTAATAAATGTCATGTTGTACATACACTATAGTAATAAATGTTATGTTGTACGTACAGTATAGTAATAAATGTCATGTTGTACATACACTATAGTAATAAATGTTATGTTGTATGTACACTAAAGTAATAAATGTTATGTTGTACGTACAGTATAGTAATAAATGTTATGTTGTACGTACACTATAGTAATAAATGTTATGTTGTACGTACAGTATAGTAATAAATGTTATGTTGTATGTACACTAAAGTAATAAATGTTATGTTGTACGTACAATATAGTAATGTCATGTTGTACGTACACTATAGTAATAAATGCTATGTTGTACGTACACTAAAGTAATAAATGTTATGTTGTACGTACACTATAGTAATAAATGTTATGTTGTATGTACACTATAGTAATAAATGTTATGTTGTATGTACACTATAGTAATAAATGTTATGTTGTACGTACACTATAGTAATAAATGTTATATTGTACGTACAATATAGTAATGTCATGTTGTACGTACACTATAGTAATAAATGCTATGTTGTACGTACACTAAAGTAATAAATGTTATGTTGTACGTACACTATAGTAATAAATGTTATGTTGTACGTACATTATAGTAATCAGACAGTGATATGTGCTCTAGCTCTGCTTTACATGTGAGTTACACGACCTGTATATATACTGCTGTATACCGCATATAGCAATCACACATCATATAATGTAGTAGATGATAAAGCTTGTGTATGAAACCATAGATATGCACTTAATGTGTAAAACAAGTAATACTCCCATGTATATCTACTAAACCACTGAAAGGAACAGTGCACTCACACATGTTCTCTTGTCCTTATGAAATAGCTGCATAGGAACCAGCTGAGCACATCTGATGAGCCAATGACAATAGACTGTGTAGCCTCTAATCCCCATATAGTGCATGGCTGCTGAGCCTACCTAGGTATGCTTTTCAACAAATGATAACAAGAGAAGTTATTTTGAAAACAGAAGTAAACTAAAAAGTATATTTCTATTGCGTGTACTGTCTGATATGTGAACGTTTAATTTTATCTTTCATGTCCTTGTAGAATAATTTTTTTTAACATATATATATATATATATATATATATATATATGCTGCTGTTTAATAAGGATGAAGACAAATGTGTGGCTCCCTTTTTAAAGGGGACCGTCTACTTGAAAATGTTATTGTACAAAAAGGTAGTTAATCTCTTTATGGGTATCACGGAAAGCTAAGAAGTCGGTAATAAATGTTTTTGTTGCGTTGTATTAATAACTTGCACATGACTTGTAGAGAAAGAAGAGAAGAAGAAATGGAGAGAGGAGAATCTTATAAGGAAATTGGAGAAGGCCCAGCAGCTGGCGGCAGATAAACAGGAGGATGAGGTGCGGAAAGAACGGAAAGGTAGGAACTGCACCTATATCCTGTGTCTGGTCTGGTTAAAGGGATATGAAACTGTGCACCCTTAGTAAAAGTAATCAAAGTAAACAAAGAAACAGATTGTGTTTAGAAACAGCAAACAACTTACTTGTTTTCTTGCTAAATGATTGCTTAGAAATTCTAAGTGTAGCCACTGCTACTGTTACATAACTTAAGTTCTACTGTCACATGATCTGTGCAGCAAACGTCCTCTACTGAGCATGGGCAATAAACTGACTGCAGCTATTATAGGTTTCTCCTAGCAACCACTTCAATGAAGAAGCTGCTCCTTTGCCTTTCTCTAGAGATCACAGCCCCTTTAGAAATAAGTAATGGACACTGCATAAATGAAGTAAATAAAAGGTGTAAACTCCTTTTAAAATAATAGAAGTCAGTGCATTATGTATTATGTAATGCACTTTTATTATTTGATTTGCCTGCTCTTCTTTTAATTTACCTCTGTAAATTATCACTGTCACCATAGAGGCTGAAATACATCATGGTTGGAATCACTCTCTGGTGTGAGTTATCAGTTATTTGTTCTATGACTTGTGTGCAGTGCTTGCTATTACAGTCTCCCCTGCTTTCCTTCACCTTGGTGTTTACTAACTTAGCAAACTGCAGCAACATGGAGGAGCTCCCCTGTAATATCACCCCTATCTTATACTTTAAAGGGACAGTCAAGTCCCAAAAAAACTTTCATGATGCAAATAGAGCATGTAATTTTAAACAACTTTCCAATTTACTTTTTTCACCAGTTTTGCTTTGTTCTCTTGGTATTCTTAGTTGAAAGCTAAACCTAAGAGGTTTATATGCTAATTTCTTAGACCTTGAAGGCCGCCTCTACATTTGACAGTTTTTCACCACTAGAGGGCGTTAGTTCACGTGTTTTATATAGATAACATTGAGCTCATGCACATGAATTTCCCGAGGAGTGAGCACTGATTGGCTAAAATGCAAGTCTGCCAAAAGAACTGAAATAATGGGGCAGTCTGCAGAGGTTTAGATACAAGGTAAGCACAGAGGTAAAACTTCTAAAGACCGCTGCTCCATAACCCTGTCCGTCTGCCCTGAGCAGGCGGACAGGAATCGCTGTAATTCAACCCGATCGAGTACGATCGGGTTGATTGACACCTCCCTGCTGGCGGCCCATTGGCCGCGAGTCTGCAGGGGGCGGCGTTGCACCAGCAGCTTTTGTGAGCTGCTGGTACAATGCTGAATATGGAGAGCGTATTGCTGTCCGCATTCAGCGAGGTCTTGCGGACCTGATCCGTACTGTCGGATCAGGTCCGCAAGACCTTTGATAAATAGACCCCTTAGTCTGCACAATGCTGCCGATCTTGGAGTCAGCTGGGCGTAATTTGGCCATTGTGTCAATTTAATATTATTAGTGGTAGAAGACAACTTTTTAAGTGATTTGGTTTTACGGAATATCATTATTCTACTTTATAAATGAGCTTCTGCACTGATCAAGCAATTACTGTTTAGCATGTAGCTGGGTAATGGTTCTGAGTCTCACAGAATGAACTCTAGAGTGAATAAACACAAGTTTTAGGGCTAAATTGAGGAAAAGAGAGCAAAATAAATAAAACTTGTATAGTTGATTTGGTGACACATAATTTACAATGCATCCACAGTATCATAAGCAAAACAAAATTGAGGCTCCTATCAGATCACAATATATCTAATTCTGTAAAAATCTGGTATTAAATATACAACTAAACTCTGTATTGCAGGTATCACTATAGATCAGTTAGTTAATACTGATTGACATGAAATGGAATTGCATTCACTAGATCAGTGCTTTCCAAACTGTGTGTCGTGACACATTAGTGTGTCGGTAGCAGTGTGTAGGTTTGTCCCAGCTTCAGCACACATTTTTTTTTATTTAAATTTTTTTTTTTTAGTTTCCGACTTTCCGCCTGCCTGCTATGCATATCACGTGATTGATACCTAGAGGGTCACATATCATCTTAACCTATTTGTGCAGCTCAGCAGGGAACTGAAACTATTCCCATTGGCGGCATATTGGCTCCTGACTGCACTTGTAGTCTCCTCAATCGATTCTTGACTGCATGTGTAGTCAGTGAGTGGGACAGCAGTGTGTTTGCAGCGTGGGCAGTAATCGGTCGGACTCGCAGAGCTCTGAGGGCGACAGCTTAAACGCTGAGCTGAAGTCAGTGTTCGCTTTTTTTTTGCAGCTAGCTCCCAGTAGTGCATTACTGCTCCTGCTCTTGATATATGGATAGGAAGTGGAAGCTTAAAAATACTTGATGATGAAATGCGAGTGTCTTTACCTAATATTCCACCAAATATTCTGAAACTGTTCATCCCATCAACCTCATACATCCCATTAAAATGGTAATTAGTTATTGGTGATATTGAACTTTTTTTAATTCTTGCACATACATACTGTTACTTGTGAATATATTTCGTTATATAATTTATGTATGTGTCGTATCTCTTAAAACGAGATAGTTTAACCTCCTTTTTTCTAGTACAACTGAATTACTGTGTCGCGAAATGATGTAGGTGTAAAAAGTGTGTCACCAACATGAAAAGTTTGGAAAGCTCTGCACTAGATAATAAGGTTTATAATACAATAATGTGCCAGGGGTCTGATTGGCTGAAATATTACATACAAAGATTAAATTGCAATACCCTAGACTTGCCTGGATTTGTTAAACCACTGACAAGATTGTACTGGTCTGTTTAATCCTCACAGGTCGCCAACAAACACTGACTGTGGCGTTACCAGGCTCGATCATGGACAACGCTCAGTCCCCAGAACTGCGCACGTATCTGGCTGGACAGATAGCACGTGCCTGTGCAATATTCTGTGTGGATGAAATTGTGGTGTTCGATGAGACTGGGGAAGGATCAAAGTATGTGTAATGTTTTAGCTGTCATTAGTCTGTTTGCTGCTCTGTGCACAGCTGAAAAAAGCTCTGTGTGTTTTAGGAGTGTGGAAGGGAACTTCGAAGGAGTTGGGAAGAAGGGTCAAGCCTGTGTGCAGCTGGCACGGATACTGCAGTATCTGGAGTGCCCCCAGTAAGTGCACGCTCATATTCATACTTCTGGATACATATACAGCTGTGTTAGTTAAAAGGCCTTAAAGGAACAGTAAATATAGTAGATTTATTAGTAGATGCATAATAACAAGACAATGCAATAGCACTTAGCCTGAACCTCACATGCTGTATCATGTGACAGCCATCAGCCAATCACAAATGCATATATGTATAGTCTGTGAATTCTTGCACGTGCTCAGTAGGAGCTGTTGACTCAAAAGGTGTAAATATATAAAGACTGTGCACATTTTGTTAATGGAAGTAAATTGGAAAGTTGTTTAAAATTGCTGCTCTATCTGAATCATGAAAGTTTAATTTTGACTTGAGTGTCCCTTTAAAAAGATTAAAGGGGTTTATCTAACTTTTTAAGCTTTAAATAGTAATAATTTGTTTTTAAAGGGAGCGCGCTCCAGGACTTTTTACAATAATAGGATCTTTGTAAATGATATGCATAAGTATTTTTAAGGTTTTAATTATGTCCTATCATCATATAACTGTTGGCCTTGTATAGCGAGCGGTATTCTCTTTTAATATGAGTGTGCATAATTGCTAATCCGACATTTATTATAAAGCTCGCTTATAGAAAGTTTAGATAGATTCATACAGCACCATATCCTATCATCTTATAAGAATCCCTTTCATCATATAATGTTGGCTTTTTATTATGGTTCTCCCTTCTAGTATGAGTGTGCAATATTGTTACATATCAATTCTAAAAGCTCGCGTATAGTAAGTTATACACAATTTTTTATTGTATTTTGTAATTTTATATTCTAATATCTAAATCTATTAATTAAAAATTTGATTCCAATAATCCGAGTTAACTATTTTATTTAATATCTTGAATTGGTTTGCAAATGATTGATATCTGATGTCAAGTTTAGAATTTTAAGTTTAAAGTTGAGCTTTCTAACTATTCATATAGAATTAACATCCTATGGCTATCGAATAGCGCCCTCATTATTTTTTTTCAATAACCCATCGAGCTGCATTTTGTGCAATGATTCCAAGAACCAACTGTTAGAATAGAGTTTGCTGGTTTGATAAATATACTGTGTATGATTATTATTTACATGTCCTATAGAAATTGTCACATGGCCTTGCACTATATATTTCTCTGTGTCTGATATAGCTTTTATAGGGACTACTAAGCATACAAAAGGTTAAACGTACCCCAACTATATATGGATGTGTGTGTATATATGTGTGTTACTTTTATTATCAAATGTTCTTCATTTTCTTGTTATCTTTAGTTGAAAAACAGGAAGGTTATTTCAGGAGCGTGCACGTATCTGCAGTGCTATGTGGCAGCAGTTTTGCAATAATGTTATACATTAGCAAGAGCACTAGATGGCAGCACTATTTCCTGTCATGTAGTACTAATGTTATACATTAGCAAGAGCACTAGATGGCAGCACTATTTCCTGTTATGTAGTACTAATGTTATACATTAGCAAGAGCACTAGATGGCAGCACTATTTCCTGTCATGTAGTACTAATGTTATACATGAGCAAGAGCACTAGATGGCAGCACTATTTCCTGTCATGTAGTACTAATGTTATACATTAGCAAGAGCACTAGATGGCAGCACTATTTCCTGTCATGTAGTACTAATGTTATACATTAGCAAGAGCACTAGATGGCAGCACTATTTCCTGTTATGTAGTACTAATGTTATACATTAGCAAGAGCACTAGATGGCAGCACTATTTCCTGTCATGTAGTACTAATGTTATACATGTGCAAGAGCACTAGATGGCAGCACTATTTCCTGTCATGTAGTACTAATGTTATACATGAGCAAGAGCACTAGATGGCAGCACTATTTCCTGTCATGTAGTACTAATGTTATACATTAGCAAGAGCACTAGATGGCAGCACTATCTCCTGTCATGTAGTACTAATGTTATACATTAGCAAGAGCACTAGATGGCAGCACTATTTCCTGTCATGTAGTACTAATGTTATACATTAACAAGAGCACTAGATGACAGCACTATTTCCTGTCATGTAGTGCTAATGTTATACATGAGCAAGAGCACTAGATGGCAGCACTATTTCCTGTCATGTAGTACTAATGTTATACATTAGCAAAAGCACTAGATGGCAGCACTATTTCCTGTCATGTAGTGCTAATGTTATACATTAGCAAGAGCACTAGATTGCGGCACTATTTCCTGTCATGTAGTACTAATGTTATACATTAGCAAGAGCACTAGATGGCAGCACTATTTCCTGTCATGTAGTGCTAATGTTATACATTAGGAAGAGCACTAGATGGCAGCACTATTTCCTGTCATGTAGTGCTAATGTTATACATTAGCAAGACCACTAGATGGCAGCACTATTTCCTGTCATGTAGTGCTAATGTTATACATTAGGAAGAGCACTAGATGGCAGCACTATTTCCTGTCATGTAGTGCTAATTGTGGCAAACCTAGCCACTTCTGGACTATAACGTAAGAAAGGTTGTCTGTGACAGACCCTTCGGTCAGGACTGAAAGTGTTAACTTTATTTTCTAACCACAAGTGGCTGGCTCCAGCTACAATCTAATTAATGCTTAGCATTCTATTGTTTGATCACCCCCAGAGAGAAACGCCTAAGTGATAAGGAGAGTCAAGAGTGTCCTGTGGTTGAAGTGTTTAAGTAATATAATCCTATTGTATCATGTCAAGGGCGCTTCTCCCTTTTATCTAATGTACAACATTCTTTCCACCCCCATCTGGGGGGGGGGGGGTCAAAAACCTGTATAAATCTGTATGCTGCCTTCAAATAAAGTGTTATTCTGTTTAAACCCTGAAAACTGGCTGGGTTGTGAATTGCTGATTCCCTATGCAGGACATTGTTCCCTGGTGTTAACCCTTGGTATCCGGTTGGTACCGTTACAATTGGTGGCAAGCGACGGAATGAACCTTATCGCCCAGAAGAGCAACTACACAAGCCAGTAACCTCAGGAAGAGGGGGATTACTACAATACTGACTAAGATGGAAGGAGTACCAGGGACCGAAGTGAATGGAGATGGATTATTCTAAGCTAAAGAGACAAACGTAAAAGGAACTGCTAGAAGCCAGGGGAAAGATAGGCAGCAGCAAACCCAAGGCTATATTAATTGCTGAGCTGATGGAGGGAGACAGAGCTTGCAGCGCTACGCCTCCAGCAGCCATGGAGGAGACCCTATACCAGAGGGAAATGAGGACCAGGCTGGAATTTTTACCCCAACCTGTACCACGGGATATGCTATCCGTGGTAATGGCAGATGTGCAGGAGTACGTGATGGCACACAGTCCGCGGAATGCATCCTCCCGAGCAGAATCCATTTTGGACGCACTCAGCAACCCAGTAAGACCCAAAATCCCATACCATGCATTTAAAATGTTTTGTGAGGAGAAGGATGAGATTGATGGGTATTTACAGGATTTTGAGAGACTGTGCGAGTTACATGATTTGGAGCAGTCCGTATGGGTGCCGGTGCTAGCAGGCAAGCTAGCCGGTAGGGCAGCGGAAGCGTATCGCGCTGTACCCAGGGAGGACAGCAAGGATTACGCTAAAGTGAAGAGAGCGATCTTGGAAAGATATGCCATTACCTCAGAGGCATACCGGCGCAAGTTTAGAGGCCTGCGCAAGCCAGAAAGAGATTCCCATGCAGAGTGGGCCCACAAGCTGGATCAAGCATCTCAGGGGTGGATACAGGCCAGCCAAGCTACCACCATGGAAGAATTGCGACAACTGATGCTGTTGGAGCAATTCTTTAACGGCTTGTCCCCAGAAGCCCAAGAATGGGTGAGAGATCGAAAACCCCTCACCTTAACCGAAGCAGCCAGATTAGCAGACCAGCATTTTGATGCCAGGAGGCACCATGGACTACAGCCTAACAACGGACGGGCTAATATACAATGCCACACCTGCAAGCAGTGGGGACATATGGCACGTGAGTGCACCCAAAATCGGAGCAGACAAGCTTGGAACCAGGTCAGACAGAACCTGGCCCCAAGGGCGGCTGCTCACCATTACCAAACGGAGCCAGCCGCTCATGAGGTGTTGAGCACCCAAGCCGAGGAACCCCTGGGAATTCTGCATGAGGTGATGTCGGTCCAGGGACTTCGGGATTCGGGAGCTACTTTAACCCTGATAGCTCCCCATTTGGTGCCGGATACAGCACCCACTGGCGGATCCGTGGCAGTACGAGGGGCAGGGGGAGCAGTATACCGATTGCCCACTGCTAGAGTGGAGTACAGACCCCCAGTCACCCCAGCAGCTGCCAGTTACCAACCCCCGGCGCACCGCTATACCACACGGCCTCCGGCCACGAACTACCCTCAGAGAGCCCGGTTCAATTCGCGGGGCTACTCACAACCTATTCGGTGCTTTGGATGTAAGCAACTAGGGCACAAAAGACCAGAGTGTCCCCTAAATGCAGCGAATCAAGCACAGTCCTGGAGAAGACCCGCTGGCGGAATCCCACATAATCCTCAGCCTGTGGCCCGCTACGTAGAGGCGCCAGAATGCTGGGGCAGCCTACATGAAGCAGACCCCGTGCAAGCTGCCCACCGGAATAACCGGCAACGGGTTAAAGTGAATGGGAAGGAGGTCAGTTGTCTACGGGATACTGGTGCTACCATGACCTTGCTTCAAGAGAACTTGGTGCCTGAGAAACAGCACACTGGAGACACTGTGGCTGTGAGGGTAGCAGGGGGCACTGTGTTCCGCCTACCTGTTGCCAGGGTACATTTGGATTGGGGAGTGGGCGCTAGACTTGTGAATGTGGGGGTCAAGAAGGACTTACCTGCTGATGTTCTCCTTGGAAATGACTTGGCCCCCCTTGTTTCTGCCTATGCTCCCATGGATCCCGCTAATGTTAACCCTGTGACTACCCAAGCCCAGTCCCTCCGGGAAGAGACGCTTCCATGTTTGGGGTGGGGGCAGTACTGAGCCAAGTTGGAGCAGATGGCGGAGAACACCCCGTAGCTTACTTGAGCCGAAAGTTGTTGCCCCGGACATCCCCAAGCCGATCCGTTGGGATCAGACTGTGTATGCCGGCTTGGTTCTGGGGGAGCATTGTGGCAAACCTAGCCACTTCTGGACTATAACGTAAGAAAGGTTGTCTGTGACAGACCCTTCGGTCAGGACTGAAAGTGTTAACTTTATTTTCTAACCACAAGTGGCTGGCTCCAGCTACAATCTAATTAATGCTTAGCATTCTATTGTTTGATCACCCCCAGAGAGAAACGCCTAAGTGATAAGGAGAGTCAAGAGTGTCCTGTGGTTGAAGTGTTTAAGTAATATAATCCTATTGTATCATGTCAAGGGCGCTTCTCCCTTTTATCTAATGTACAACATTCTTTCCACCCCCATCTGGGGGGGGGGGGGTCAAAAACCTGTATAAATCTGTATGCTGCCTTCAAATAAAGTGTTATTCTGTTTAAACCCTGAAAACTGGCTGGGTTGTGAATTGCTGATTCCCTATGCAGGACATTGTTCCCTGGTGTTAACCCTTGGTATCCGGTTGGTACCGTTACACTAATGTTATACATTAGGAAGATCACTAGATGGCAGCACTATTTCCTGTCATGTAATACTAATGTTATACATGAGCAAGAGCACTAGATGGCAGCACTATTTCCTGTTATGTAGTACTAATGTTATACATTAGCAAGAGCACTAGATGGCAGCACTATTTCCTGTCATGTAGTACTAATGTTATACATGAGCAAGAGCACTAGATGGCAGCACTATTTCCTGTCATGTAGTACTAATGTTATACATGAGCAAGAGCACTAGATGGCAGCACTATTTCCTGTCATGTAGTACTAATGTTATACATGAGCAAGAGCACTAGATGGCAGCACTATTTTCTGTCATGTAGTGCTAATGTTATACATTAGCAAGAGCACTTGATGGCAGCACTATTTCCTGTCATGTAGTACTAATGTTATACATTAGCAAGAGCACTAGATGGCAGCACTATTTCCTGTCATGCAGTACTAATGTTATACATTAGCAAGAGCACTAGAGGGCAGCACTATTTCCTGTCATGTAGTACTAATGTTATACATGAGCAAGAGCACTAGATGGCAGCACTATTTCCTGTCATGTAGTACTAATGTTATACATTAGCAAGAGCACTAGATGGCAGCACTATTTTCTGTCATGTAGTGCTCAAGACATCTATCTAGATATATTTTCAACAAAGAATAACAAGAGAACAAAGTACATTTGATAATAGACATAAATTGGAAACTTTTTTTTTTTTAAATTGTATTCTCTATCTGAGTCATGAAAGAAAACTCTGGGGTTTCATACCTAATGAAATTAAGGCAGTTTTGGTTGTTGCATGTATGAGTAAAGATAATTAAGCTGTCTGCTGTCACTTTATAGATTTATTTTACATTATTCCGTATATTTTTCTCATAATTAGATACTTAAGAAAATCATTTTTCCCAAAGCATCCAGATCTGCAGTTTGCAGGTAAATATACGTGTGCTCGGGGCCTATGTATGAAAGAATCACTTGATGGCAGCAATAGTAAATAAATGTTGCCTTTTCAGGCCTCCTTAATCCGTTAGACAGTCCTCATCATGTCAGGATTGATGAGGAATCAGAGTATCGAGAGGGAGTGGTACTAGATCGGCCAATCAAACCAGGCAAAGGATCCTTTGTCAACTGTGGCATGCGGAAGGTACTGCTGTGAAAAATAGTTTTTTGGTGAGACGTGTTGGGTAAAAGCAAATTATTCCTTGTATAATTATTACAGCTTGCGGGACTCTACCTAGGTTTTTCTCTCAGGGTATTTAAAGTAACGTGCTATGTGAAAGAACATGCTAAATCATGTGCAAGTGATACATCTGTAAAAAGAAGATATTTTACCTCACAATGTCCTCAGTCTTCCATTGTAATTGGGCTTTAAGCAGCCAATCAGGATGCTAGTCCTGGGACATACAAGGGAGCATGCATCTGGCATGTGCAGCACAGTCACTTTATTTCTCTCTTCAGTTTACAGAAGTTTACTATGAAATCTCACGAGATTACAGTGAAATCCCACAAGATCACAAAAACAAAAAGTGATGATGCTGATTGGCTGTTTTTTTTCTACCATACTGTAGCTAAAGGATAACACACAGCACAAAAGGAAATATAAGGAGCGCCAGAATAGGCTGAGGTATATGAATATTAGTTATGAGGTGTATGAATGTTGGATATAATATAAGACATGGAATTTAAAAAAAATATACATTTATTCTCATCTCACATAACATATAATTAATCAACATGGATCCATGAGTAAAATAGGGAGCTCATAAAAAATGCAGTAAAAGTATTTAAAAATCAATAGCTTTATAAAGGCCTCTGAGAGGGCAGAAACGCGTTGACAGTATATATGGTAAGCCTATTTCTTAATTTTACAACTTTTTTTTAGCACTGTTGTACATTGTATATATCTTTTATTTTAGGTTGGACTACAAGGGTTACAGGGATAAGTTTCTGGCACACCCCGGACCCACCTGATCAGGATTAACTAAGTTTTACACTTCTGCCTAGTGGGATTAACTGTTCTCTATTTTTGACTGAAACCGTATAGTTTTTTTCCACACATTTCACACACAACCCAGCTAATTCTCCCCTCAAACATGAGACCAGGCTCCATATTGAAGGTAAAAACAGAATGCACTTTATTGAGGGCTATATGCCCAGTATTTATGCAGGTTTGAGACCAAATGGGGGGTTGGAAGTATTGTACATAGAGGGAAGACGGCCTTTTGCATGATACAATAGAATTACGTTACTTAAGCAGATAAACAATTTAAACACAAGAAAACAATGGAGTCCTTCTTATCACCTAGCAGTCTGACTCTAGATGTAATTTAACAATGTGAATGCTTATCACATAAACCTAATTACAGTACACAATAGATGCTGCCAGGAAACCTGTCTTTAGAAAATAGCTTCTCAAAGCTGAACAAAGTTAACCCTTCCAGTACTGACAGAGGGGTATGTCACATGGCTCCCTCCTGGTGGGACACTCCGGCAGACCCGGCTTGATCCTTTGGCGGGTCAACTTGGGGATGACCGGACTAGGAGGTGGTAGGCATGTCAGTTTGCCGGGACAATCCATCTGTATTCCCGTTATGAGAGAGAATTCCTGTCCGTATAAATAAGGGTTCAACTTCTTCAGTGCCCAGACTAGGGATAAACAGTCCTTCAAAATCTCATTGGCTTCTTTACGAGTTTTTTGTACCTGCTCTTTATAGGTATCCACAAGCCCTTCATGCTGACGTAGGTTGCCCTTGAGTTGCTGCACCTCACTATGGGCCAGCGTCAGCTTCTCCTCCAGTGTCGCTAAGTTTGTCTTTAATGTTTCATGTTCCACTCTCAAGCTGGTGTTTTCTGCGGTCTGTCGGTGCAGCTTGTCTAGTTCAAACCGCGCTTTTTCCTCTGCGCTCCTCTTCTCTCCCGCTAGCACTGTTACGTGATTGTTTAACGTGACCATTTCATCCTCTACTTGACTCTTCTCCTTCATCAGCACATTATAACGGGACTTCCACGTATCAATAGCAGATAGAGATTTACTGAGCTCAGCGTCCTGGGGCTTAGCAGCAGGTGGGTCAGTCTCTGCTGCACGGATCTGGGCACGGTTAGTCACAGGGTTAACATCGGCGGGACCCATAGGAGCGTAGGCAGAAACAAGGGGGACCAAGTTATTTCCAAGGAGAACATCAGCTGGTAAGTCCTTCATGACCCCCACATTCACAGGTCTAGCGCCCACTACCCAATCCAAATGTACCCGGGCAACAGGTAGGCGGAACACAGCGCCCCCTGCTACCCTCACAGCCACAGTGTCTCCGGTGTGCTGTTTCTCAGACAACAAGTTCTTTTGAGGCAAGGTCATGGTAGCACCAGTATCCCGTAGACCACTGACCTCCTTCCCATTCACTTTAACCAGTTGCCCGTTATTCCGGTGGGCAGCTTGCACGGGGTCTGCTTCATGTAGGATGCCCCAGCATTCTTGCTCCTCTATGTAGTGGGCCACAGGCTGAGGGTTACGTGGGATTCCGCTGACGGGTCTTCTCCAGGACTGTGCTTGGTTCGCTGCGTTTAGGGGACACTCTGGTCTTTTGTGTCCTAGTTGCTTACATCCAAAGCACCGAATAGGTTGTGAGTAGCCCCGTGAATTGAACCGGGCTCTCTGAGGATAGTTCGTGGCTGGAGGCCGTGTGGTAGAGCGGTGCGCCGGGGGTTGGTAACTGGTAGCTGCTGGGGTGACTGTGGGTCGGTATTCCACTCTGGCAGGGGGCTTAGTGGTAGCAGGGTCCAGTTTGCGGGCATCCGTATACTCAGCTGCCAAGCGAGCCGCTTCATGCAGGGTGGAGGGTTTACGGTCCCGAACCCACTCTCGAACTCCTGCGGGTAACTTGTCGAAGCAATGTTCCAACAGGAATAGCTGCAGCACCTCTTCCCCAGATACGGCTTGGCACCCCGCTATCCAGTGAGCTGCTGTGCGGTGCACCTTACATGCCCACTCAACGTAGGAATCTCCAGCTAGCTTAACAGTGTCTCTGAACCGTCTCCTGTATGCCTCCGGTGTAACCGCATACCTGGAGAGCAGAGCCTCTTTTACAGCATTATAATCCCCGACTTCCTCATCTGGAATGTCCCGAAAAGCCTCGCTGGCCCGGCCGGATAATTTTCCGGATAATATCATGACCCAGTCCTCTACGGGTACCTTGTGTAGTGCACATTGCCTCTCAAAATCCACAAGGTACCCATCAATCTCTCCTTCTGTTTCCAGGAAGTTTTTAAAAGCTGCAAAATTTACTTTTCTCTTTTTCCACTGGGGTTGCTGTGACTTGGGCTGCTGCAGCGCCGCTTTGGCAAAGTAGGTTGGCCTCCACAGCTGCTATGACCCGGTCGATAATTTCCGCAGACGGGTTGGGGCCATAATGTGCCAGTCTTATTTTGACCGCCCGGTCAAAGCTTGCTTCTTCGGGGGTTCTGTCTGATATGCTGGGCCCATTGGTTCCTACGGTCCCTGGTACTCTTTCCATCTTGGTCAGTATTGTAATAATCCCCCTCTTCCTGAGGTTACTGGCTTGTGTAGTTGCTCTTCTGGGCGATGAGGATCATCCCGTCGCTTGCCACCAATTGTTATGGTATAACCCGGATACCAAGGGCTAATACCTGATGAAAGATGTCCTGAATATGGGATCAGCAACACACAACCCAGCTAATTCTCCCCTCAAACATGAGACCAGGCTCCATATTGAAGGTAAAAACAGAATGCACTTTATTGAGGGCTATATGCCCAGTATTTATGCAGGTTTGAGACCAGATAGGGGGTTGGAAGTATTGGGCATAGAGGGAAGACGCCCTTTTGCATGATACAATAGAATTACGTTACTTAAGCAGATAAACAATTTAAACACAAGAAAACAATGGAGTCATTCTTATCACCTAGCAGTCTGACTCTAGATGTAATTTAACAATGTGAATGCTTATCACATAAACCTAATTACAGTACACAATAGATGCTGCCAGGAAACCTGTCTTTAGAAAATAGCTTCTCAAAGCTGAACAAAGTTAACCCTTCCAGTACTGACAGAGGGGTCTGTTACACACACACATATATATATATATAATGTTGTTTTGGAATATTTGTCATTAATATTTTTCATCAAGATTCACACGGATTTGGATATCACACATTTTCCAGAGGGTTTCACTCTTTACTGACCCTCCAGAAGCTGACCCACTACAATTGGTATACCACTAAGGAACTCTCACCCCAGATAACCCTAACTAGCTTTCTTTTAGACATTCACAAGTACTTTTACTGCATTTTTTATGAGCTCCCTATTTTTCTCATGGATCCATGTTGATTAATTATATGTTTTAAGTTTGTGTTTTTATGTGAGATGAGAATAAATGTATAATTTTTTTTTAGATTCCATGTCTTTTATATTATATCTAACATTCACATACCTCATATCTAATATTCATATACCTCAGCCTATTCTGGCTCTCCTTATATTTCCTTTTTGCACTGATCCGTCTAAGGGTGAGCTAGGAACCCTTTTGTAAGGAGCCACAGGTATTTCTATAACTTAGCGCTGGGTTATTTTGATTTGTTTCTTACTCTGATTAACTGAAGGAATTTTGAAGTAAATTGTCTTTTTTTTACTTTGAGATGATCATGTGGTTGTCTAGTCATGTGAGTTAATAGATGGTTGGTTATATGTCCCTTTAAAGGGACATTAAACTCAAAATTATGGTTTAGATAGAACATGCAATTTGAAACAACATTCCAATTTACGGCTGTTATCAAATTTGCTTTGTTCTTTTATTATCCTTAGTCGAATAGTAAATCTATGTAGTCTCATAGAGGCTCAGGAGCTTGCATGTGTGAAAAGTTATATATTGTTTGTAACAATATATAACACTGCTACAAACGGTGTTGCAAACACTACCACCAAATAGGACTAAAGACACATGCACGCTCCTGAGCTTCTATGAGACAACATAGATTTACTATTCACCTAAGGATATTAAAAGAACAAAGCAAATTTGATAACAGAAGTAAATGGGAAAGTTATTTCAAATTGCATAATCTGTCTAAACTATGAACATTTATTTTTTACTTTACTGTCCCTTTAAGCTTCCTATTCCTTATTGTTGTGTTTTTTGTATTCTACATTATATGGTAATGGAAGAAAGTTCAGCAATCCCGGAGGGAGACTGTGTGTGTATTATCTGCCTGTTTTACTAACGTCACCTATTCTAGCATAACATTCCTTCATACCCAGCTTGCCTGCCATTTAGCCGATTAACGTTACTAAACCGTTTTATTTAATAACTATTTCATCTACAATAAAAAAGCATTATAAGGTGGCAGTAAATTATTTTGTATATGTTTATTTGTTACTAACACGCGTGTCTCATTTTCAGGAGGTGCAAATAGACAAACAGCTGCAGGTAGGACTGCGGGTCACTGCGCGTTTACACAAAGATAATCCAGGTAAGCGCCATGAATCTGCGCTCCGGCTGCTACACAATATCTGACACACAAACTCTTTTATACGGGATTAATTCATTTCTGTTCCAGATCACAGAGTACGGAGAGGAGTTGTGGTTTCCCCGCAGCAGCCAAGAACTGAAGGTGGCTTATACTGGGGCTACAGAGTGCGACTGGCGTCCTGCCTCAGTGAGTAGCTGCGCAGTACCGTCAATATTACTGCAGATGGTGTAGATAAGTAGTTTATGTTGTCACTTTATTGTCAGGTGCGGTTTTCTCTGAATGTCCCTTTAAAGATGGCTACGACCTCTCCATAGGGACCTCAGAGCGAGGAAGCAACGTGGAGTCTGTAACTCTGCCAGCTTTTAGGTAATTATTAGATGCCTGTAATATTACATTGTGACTTCCTCTAACATTGTTCAGTTTGCTTCTCCAGCTTAAATGTATAGAGGATTTTACTGGTGGTGTGTTTTTTTTAAAATGTGTTCTTTTCATGCATAGTAAAAAACTGCAAATGCAGTTTTACTCTTGGTATTTATTTTGCCCACTTTTACTGTACTTTTCCCTCCTAGAAATGCATTTTTTTAACTACCCCCAGACCTCAAGGCAGAACATGCTCTGATCTGAGATGTCATCGCAGAAAATGCAGCATGTCTGCAGAAAGAATGGGACACATGCAGGAACTGTTAGTGCAGTTGCAGCACTACTCCAC
This sequence comes from Bombina bombina, assembly GCF_027579735.1. Lineage (NCBI taxonomy): Eukaryota > Metazoa > Chordata > Amphibia > Anura > Bombinatoridae > Bombina > Bombina bombina. Next base: position 125,471,795 of record NC_069510.1, read on the forward strand.
ATTAGACTGTGTTCTCCGCAAACAGAGCTTTGCTTTGGTAGCAATGTGAAAGCTTTCCTTATTACAATGAATCCAGAGTAAAGTGCTGTTTGAAGAGAACCGGCAAATATGGAGCAGTGCTGCGCTCTCAGGGAATTTTTCAATCCCGCCCTCTAGTTTTTCCTAGTGTGCAAAGCTGTGACCTCTGAATGTAAGTTGTTCTTGTGAGCAATGCACCTTTTTATTACTACATTTTTACCTTGTGATGTTAGACTAAGAGAAAAGGAAACAAATCTGAGAAATTTTCAAAACGTATATTTATTTATTTTTGCAGCTAATTTGAGAAGTAATTTTCAACTGCTGCACTTTATTATAAAAATGAAAAAAATAATTTACTCTCCAGTTAATCAACACATTGCAATTAAACTGCCCAATTTAAAATTGAATTTTATTTAAAAAGGACCTGAAGAAAATTTTTCACAAAAACAAATATCTCATTGCAGAAAGTTCTGCCTCTGGGCCCCCAGAGAGGGTGGAATTTATTTTATCTGTCAGGGTGGATTTGATTTAATCATGGTTTCCTACACAAAGACTCATTCTTGCTGGTTGTTATGATCTTAATATTTACAACCAGAAGGTTTCATTTTTATAATAACTTTTCACCTTAATTTTAACAGAAAATGACTTATTCCGTTATATTCCATTAGGTGGTGAAGTATCTCCACAATAATAAGTTAATCATTCATATTTGGACAACTTTTCAGCTGCACTTTATTGGGAGGACGATAATAATCATTACCTTAATAATAACAATTTAAAAATACTATTATAGGTTTTACTATCATTTTTAATGCTTGTTTCTCACACCTAGCTCCTTGTGCAGATCTATTATACTAATTCCTATTCATTGACTCCTTGTAAGGGGTTGATTTTTTGTTCATAGATTTGCAGACAAACAAGGGATTAAAATGGCAGTAAACCTACAAAATAATGTTATATAATTTTGCACATAGTGCAGAATTATATAACATTAGCTGAGTGCCAACTTTATACAACAAAGTATTACAGAACTTTCTCTTGTTAAGTGTATTCAGTCCATGGGTCATCCATTACTTATGGAATATATTCCCTTCCCAACAGGAAGTTGCAAGAGGATCACCCAAGCAGAGCTGCTATATAGCTCCTCCCCTCACATGTCATATCCAGTCATTCTCTTGCAACTCAACTTGATAGGACGTTGTGAGAGGTCTGTGGTGTTTTTTATACTTAGTTTATTTCTTCAATCAAAAGTTTGTTATTTTAAATGGCACTGGAGCGTGCTGTTTGTTCTCAGGCAGTGTTTGGAAGAAGAATCTGCCTGCGTTTTCTATGATCTTAGCAGAAGTAACTAAGATCCACTGGCTGTTCTCGCACATTCTGAGCAGTGGGGTAACTTTCAGAAAGGGAATAGCGTGTGGGGAATCCTGCAAACAAGGTATGTGCAGTAAATAATTTTTCTAAGGAATGGAATTGACTAAGAAAATACTGCTGATACCGATGTAATGTAAGTACAGCCTTAAATGCAGTAGCGACTGGTATCAGGCTGATGAATGTATGTACAATAAGTAATTTTCTAAGGAATAGAATTGACTAAGAAAATACTGTTAATACTGAAGTAATGTATGAGCCTTAACTGCAGTAGAAGTGACTGGTAGCAGGCTTATTAATAACACTACCTAACTTTTAAAGTGCATGTTTAAAACGTTTACTGGCATGTTATTCGTTTTTTGTGAGGTACTTTGGTGATAAATCTTTTGGGGCATGATTTTCCACATGGCTGTCGTTTATTCTACATAGAAACGGTTAACTGAGGTTTCCCACTGTTGTAATATGAGTGGGAGGGGCCTATTTCTCCAACATAGGTGTGTCCGGTCCACGGCGTCATCCTTACTTGTGGGATATTCTCTTCCCCAACAGGAAATGGCAAAGAGCCCAGCAAAGCTGGTCACATGATCCCTCCTAGGCTCCGCCTACCCCAGTCATTCTCTTTGCCGTTGTACAGGCAACATCTCCACGGAGATGGCTTAGAGTTTTTTAGTGTTTAACTGTAGTTTTTATTATTCAATCAAGAGTTTGTTATTTTGAAATAGTGCTGGTATGTACTATTTACTCAGAAACAGAAAAGAGATGAAGATTTCTGTTTGTATGAGGAAAATGATTTTAGCAACCGTAACTAAAATCCATGGCTGTTCCACACAGGACTGTTGAGAGCAATTAACTTCAGTTGGGGGAACAGTGTGCAGTCTCTTGCTGCTTGAGGTATGACACATTCTAACAAGACGATGTAATGCTGGAAGCTGTCATTTTCCCTATGGGATCCGGTAAGCCATGTTTATTACGATCATAAATAAGGGCTTCACAAGGGCTTATTAAGACTGTAGACTGTTTCTGGGCTAAATCGATTCATTATTAACATATATTTAGCCTTGAGGAATCATTTTATCTGGGTATTTTGATATAATAATATCGGCAGGCACTGTATTAGACACCTTATTCCTTAGGGGCTTTCCCAAAGCTTAAGCAGAGCCTCATTTTCGCGCCGGTGTGGCGCACTTGTTTTTGAGAGGCATGGCATGCAGTCGCATGTGAGAGGAGCTCTGATACTTAGAAAAGACTTTCTGAAGGCGTCATTTGGTATCGTATTCCCCTTTGGGCTTGGTTGGGTCTCAGCAAAGCAGATACCAGGGACTGTAAAGGGGTTAAAGTTTAAAACGGCTCCGGTTCCGTTATTTTAAGGGTTAAAGCTTCCAAATTTGGTGTGCAATACTTTTAAGGCTTTAAGACACTGTGGTGAAAATTTGGTGAATTTTGAACAATTCCTTCATGTTTTTTCGCAATTGCAGTAATTAAGTGTGTTCAGTTTAAAATTTAAAGTGACAGTAACGGTTTTATTTTAAAACGTTTTTGTACTTTGTTATCAAGTTTATGCCTGTTTAACATGTCTGAACTACCAGATAGACTGTGTTCTGAATGTGGGGAAGCCAGAATTCCTATTCATTTAAATAAATGTGATTTATGTGATAATGACAATGATGCCCAAGATGATTCCTCAAGTGAGGGGAGTAAGCATGGTACTGCATCATTCCCTCCTTCGTCTACACGAGTCTTGCCCACTCAGGAGGCCCCTTGTACATCTAGCGCGCCAATACTCCTTACTATGCAACAATTAACGGCTGTAATGGATAATTCTGTCAAAAACATTTTAGCCAAAATGAACCCTTGTCAGCGTAAGCGTGGCTGCTCTGTTTTAGATACTGAAGAGCATGACGACGCTGATATTAATATCTCTGAAGGGCCCCTAACCCAGTCTGATGGGGCCAGGGAGGTTTTGTCTGAGGGAGAAATTACTGATTCAGGGAACATTTCTCAACAGGCTGAACCTGATGTGATTGCATTTAAATTTAAGTTGGAACATCTCCGCATTCTGCTTAAGGAGGTATTATCCACTCTGGATGATTGTGAAAAGTTGGTCATCCCAGAGAAACTATGTAAAATGGACAAGTTCCTAGAGGTGCCGGGGCTCCCAGAAGCTTTTCCTATACCCAAGCGGGTGGCGGACATTGTTAATAAAGAATGGGAAAGGCCCGGTATTCCTTTCGTCCCTCCCCCCATATTTAAAAAATTGTTTCCTATGGTCGACCCCAGAAAGGACTTATGGCAGACAGTCCCCAAGGTCGAGGGAGCGGTTTCCACTTTAAACAAACGCACCACTATACCCATAGAGGATAGTTGTGCTTTCAAAGATCCTATGGATAAAAAATTAGAAGGTTTGCTTAAAAAGATGTTTGTTCAGCAGGGTTACCTTCTACAACCAATTTCATGCATTGTCCCTGTCGCTACAGCCGCATGTTTCTGGTTCGATGAGCTGATAAAGACGCTCGATAGTGATTCTCCTCCTTATGAGGAGATTATGGACAGAATCAATGCTCTCAAATTGGCTAATTCTTTCACCCTAGACGCCACTTTGCAATTGGCTAGGTTAGCGGCTAAGAATTCTGGGTTTGCTATTGTGGCGCGCAGAGCGCTTTGGTTGAAATCTTGGTCGGCTGATGCGTCTTCCAAGAACAAGCTACTAAACATTCCTTTCAAGGGGAAAACGCTGTTTGGCCCTGACTTGAAAGAGATTATCTCTGATATCACTGGGGGTAAGGGCCACGCCCTTCCTCAGGATCGGCCTTTCAAGGCAAAAAATAGACCTAATTTTCGTCCCTTTCGTAAAAACGGACCAGCCCAAAGTGCTACGTCCTCTAAGCAAGAGGGTAATACTTCTCAAGCCAAGCCAGCTTGGAGACCAATGCAAGGCTGGAACAAGGGAAAGCAGGCCAAGAAACCTGCCACTGCTACCAAGACAGCATGAAATGTTGGCCCCCGATCCGGGACCGGATCTGGTGGGGGGCAGACTCTCTCTCTTCGCTCAGGCTTGGGCAAGAGATGTTCTGGATCCTTGGGCGCTAGAAATAGTCTCCCAAGGTTATCTTCTGGAATTCAAGGGACTTCCCCCAAGGGGGAGGTTCCACAGGTCTCAGTTGTCTTCAGACCACATAAAAAGACAGGCGTTCTTACATTGTGTAGAAGACCTGTTAAAAATGGGAGTGATTCATCCTGTTCCATTAAGAGAACAAGGGATGGGGTTCTACTCCAATCTGTTCATAGTTCCCAAAAAAGAGGGAACGTTCAGACCAATCTTAGATCTCAAGATCTTAAACAAGTTTCTCAAGGTTCCATCGTTCAAGATGGAAACCATTCGAACTATTCTTCCTTCCATCCAGGAAGGTCAATTCATGACCACGGTGGATTTAAAGGATGCGTATCTACATATTCCTATCCACAAGGAACATCATCGGTTCCTAAGGTTCGCATTCCTGGACAAACATTACCAGTTCGTGGCGCTTCCTTTCGGATTAGCCACTGCTCCAAGGATTTTCACAAAGGTACTAGGGTCCCTTCTAGCTGTGCTACGACCAAGGGGCGTTGCGGTAGTACCTTACTTGGACGACATTCTGATTCAAGCGTCGTCCCTTCCTCAAGCAAAGGCTCACACGGACATCGTCCTGGCCTTTCTCAGATCTCACGGATGGAAAGTGAACGTGGAAAAGAGTTCTCTATCCCCGTCAACAAGGGTTCCCTTCTTGGGAACAATTATAGACTCCTTAGAAATGAGGATTTTTCTGACAGAGGTCAGAAAAACAAAACTTCTAGACTCTTGTCGGATACTTCATTCCGTTCCTCTTCCTTCCATAGCTCAGTGCATGGAAGTGATCGGGTTGATGGTAGCGGCAATGGACATAGTTCCTTTTGCGCGCATTCATCTAAGACCATTACAACTGTGCATGCTCAGTCAGTGGAATGGGGACTATACAGACTTGTCTCCGAAGATACAAGTAAATCAGAGGACCAGAGACTCACTCCGTTGGTGGCTGTCCCTGGACAACCTGTCACAAGGGATGACATTCCGCAGACCAGAGTGGGTCATTGTCACGACCGACGCCAGTCTGATGGGCTGGGGCGCGGTCTGGGGATCCCTGAAAGCTCAGGGTCTTTGGTCTCGGGAAGAATCTCTTCTACCGATAAATATTCTGGAACTGAGAGCGATATTCAATGCTCTCAAGGCTTGGCCTCAGCTAGCGAGGACCAAGTTCATACGGTTTCAATCAGACAACATGACAACTGTTGCGTACATCAACCATCAGGGGGGAACAAGGAGTTCCCTAGCGATGGAAGAAGTGACCAAAATCATTCTATGGGCGGAGTCTCACTCCTGCCACCTGTCTGCTATCCACATCCCAGGAGTGGAAAATTGGGAAGCGGATTTTCTGAGTCGTCAGACATTGCATCCGGGGGAGTGGGAACTCCATCCGGAAATCTTTGCCCAAGTCACTCACCTGTGGGGCATTCCAGACATGGATCTGATGGCCTCTCGTCAGAACTTCAAAGTTCCTTGCTACGGGGCCAGATCCAGGGATCCCAAGGCGGCTCTAGTGGATGCACTAGTAGCACCTTGGACCTTCAAACTAGCTTATGTGTTCCCGCCATTTCCTCTCATCCCCAGGCTGGTAGCCAGGATCAATCAGGAGAGGGCGTCGGTGATCTTGATAGCTCCTGCGTGGCCACGCAGGACTTGGTATGCAGATCTGGTGAATATGTCATCGGCTCCACCTTGGAAGCTACCTTTGAGACGAGACCTTCTTGTTCAGGGTCCGTTCGAACATCCGAATCTGGTTTCACTCCAGCTGACTGCTTGGAGATTGAACGCTTGATCTTATCGAAGCGAGGATTCTCAGATTCTGTTATCGATACTCTTGTTCAGGCCAGAAAGCCTGTAACTAGAAAGATTTACCACAAAATTTGGAAAAAATATATCTGTTGGTGTGAATCTAAAGGATTCCCTTGGGACAAGGTTAAGATTCCTAGGATTCTATCCTTCCTTCAAGAAGGATTGGAAAAAGGATTATCTGTAAGTTCCCTGAAGGGACAGATTTCTGCCTTGTCGGTGTTACTTCACAAAAAGCTGGCAGCTGTGCCAGATGTTCAAGCCTTTGTTCAGGCTCTGGTTAGAATCAAGCCTGTTTACAAACCTTTGACTCCTCCTTGGAGTCTCAATTTAGTTCTTTCAGTTCTTCAGGGGGTTCCGTTTGAACCCTTACATTCCGTTGATATTAAGTTATTATCTTGGAAAGTTTTGTTTTTAGTTGCAATTTCTTCTGCTAGAAGAGTTTCAGAATTATCTGCTCTGCAGTGTTCTCCTCCTTATCTGGTGTTCCATGCAGATAAGGTGGTTTTACGTACTAAACCTGGTTTTCTTCCAAAAGTTGTTTCTAACAAAAACATTAACCAGGAGATTATCGTACCTTCTCTGTGTCCGAAACCAGTTTCAAAGAAGGAACGTTTGTTGCACAATTTGGATGTTGTTCGCGCTCTAAAATTCTATTTAGATGCTACAAAGGATTTTAGACAAACATCTTCCTTGTTTGTTGTTTATTCAGGTAAAAGGAGAGGTCAAAAAGCAACTTCTACCTCTCTCTCTTTTTGGATTAAAAGCATCATCAGATTGGCTTACGAGACTGCCGGACGGCAGCCTTCCGAAAGAATCACAGCTCATTCCACTAGGGCTGTGGCTTCCACATGGGCCTTCAAGAACGAGGCTTCTGTTGATCAGATATGTAGGGCAGCGACTTGGTCTTCACTGCACACTTTTACCAAATTTTACAAGTTTGATACTTTTGCTTCTTCTGAGGCTATTTTTGGGAGAAAGGTTTTGCAAGCCGTGGTGCCTTCCATTTAGGTGACCTGATTTGCTCCCTCCCTTCATCCGTGTCCTAAAGCTTTGGTATTGGTTCCCACAAGTAAGGATGACGCCGTGGACCGGACACACCTATGTTGGAGAAAACAGAATTTATGTTTACCTGATAAATTACTTTCTCCAACGGTGTGTCCGGTCCACGGCCCGCCCTGGTTTTTTAATCAGGTCTGATAATTTATTTTCTTTAACTACAGTCACCACGGTACCATATGGTTTCTCCTATGCAAATATTCCTCCTTAACGTCGGTCGAATGACTGGGGTAGGCGGAGCCTAGGAGGGATCATGTGACCAGCTTTGCTGGGCTCTTTGCCATTTCCTGTTGGGGAAGAGAATATCCCACAAGTAAGGATGACGCCGTGGACCGGACACACCGTTGGAGAAAGTAATTTATCAGGTAAACATAAATTCTGTTTTTAGCGCTTTTTTTGCGCAGTTAAAATTCAGTTACAGTCTTCCTGCTTCTTCCTCCTTGATCCAGGATGTCTCTAGAGAGCTCAGGGGTCTTCAAAATTCATTTTGAGGGAGGTAATCAGTCACAGCAGACCTGTGACAGTGTGTTTGACTGTGATAAAAACGTTAATTGTTAAATTGATTATCCGTTTTTGGGTATTAAGGGGTTAATCATCCATTTGCTAGTGGGTGCAATGCTTTGCTAACTTAATACATTTACTGTGAAAATTTGGTTGCTATAACTGATTTGGTTCATTGTTATTTCAACTGTGACGATTTTTTGTGCTTCTTAAAGGCGCAGTAGCGTTTTTTATATTGCTTGTAAACTTATTTGAAAGGATTTTCCAAGCTTGCTAGTCTCATTGCTAGTCTGTTTAAACATGTCTGACACAGATGAATCTGTTTGTTCACTATGTTTGAAGGCCAATGTGGAGCCCCACAGAAATATGTGTACTAAATGTATTGATGTCACTTTGAATAAAAGTAAAATTTTATCTGTAAAGAAATTATCACCAGACAGCGAGGGGGAAGTTATGCCGACTAACTCTCCTCACGTGTCAGTACCTTCGCCTCCCGCTCAGGAGGCGCGTGATATTGTGGCATCAAGTAGATCAGAGAGGCCCATACAAATCACTTTGCAAGACATGGCTGCTGTTATGACAGAGGTATTATCTAAATTGCCTGAATTAAGAGGCAAGCGCGATAGCTCTGGGTTAAGGACAGAGGGCGCTGATGATGTGAGAGCCATGTCCGATACTGCGTCACAATTTGCAGAACATGAGGACGGATCTGATCCATGGAGACCGGATTCAGAGATTTCTAATTTTAAATTTAAGCTTGAGAACCTCCGTGTATTACTAGGGGAGGTATTAGCGGCTCTGAATGATTGTAACACGGTTGCAATTCCAGAGAAAATATGTAGGTTGGATAGATACTTTGCGGTACCGGTGTGTACTGACGTTTTTCCTATACCTAAAAGGCTTACAGAAATTATTAGCAAGGAGTGGGATAGACCCGGTGTGCCCTTTTCCCCTCCTCCGATATTTAGAAAAATGTTTCCAATAGACGCCACCACACGAGACTTATGGCAAACGGTCCCTAAGGTGGAGGGAGCAGTTTCTACTTTAGCTAAACGTACCACTATCCCGGTGGAGGATAGTTGTGCTTTTTCGGATCCAATGGATAAAAAATTAGAAGGTTACCTTAAGAAAATGTTTGTTCAACAAGGTTTTATCTTGCAGCCCCTTGCATGCATTGCGCCTGTCACTGCTGCTGCGGCATTCTGGTTTGAGTCTCTGGAAGAGGCCATTCGCACAGCTCCATTGGATGAGATTATGGCCAAGCTTAAAGCGCTTAAGCTAGCTAATGCATTTGTTTCTGATGCCGTTGTACATTTAACCAAACTAACGGCTAAGAACTCCAGATTCGCCATCCAGGCGCGCAGAGCGCTATGGCTTAAATCCTGGTCAGCTGACGTGACTTCTAAATCTAAATTGCTTAATATTCCTTTCAAAGGGCAGACCTTATTCGGGCCCGGCTTGAAAGAAATTATTGCTGACATTACTGGAGGTAAGGGTCATACTCTTCCTCAGGACAGGGCCAAATCAAAGGCCAAACAGTCTAATTTTCGTGCCTTTCGTAACTTCAAGGCAGGAGCAGCATCAACTTCCTCCGCTCCAAAACAAGAAGGACCTGTTGCTCGTTACAGACAGGGCTGGAAAGCTAACCAGCCCTGGAACAAGGGCAAGCAGGCCAGAAAGCCTACTTCTGCCCCTAAGACAGCATGAAGAGAGGGCCCCCGATCCGGAAACGGATCTAGTGGGGGGCAGACTATCTCTCTTCGCCCAGGCTTGGGCAAGAGATGTCCAGGATCCCTGGGCGTTGGAGATCATATCTCAGGGATATCTTCTGGACTTCAAAGCTTCTCCTCCACAAGGGAGATTTCATCTTTCAAGGTTATCAGCAAACCAAATAAAGAAAGAGGCATTTCTACGCTGTGTGCAAGACCTCTTAGTAATGGGGGTGATCCACCCAGTTCCGCGGACGGAACAAGGGCAAGGGTTTTACTCAAATCTGTTTGTGGTTCCCAAGAAAGAGGGAACCTTCAGACCAATCTTGGACCTAAAAATCTTAAACAAATTCCTAAGAGTTCCATCATTCAAAATGGAAACTATTCGAACCATCCTACCCATGATCCAAGAGGGTCAATACATGACCACAGTAGACTTAAAGGATGCCTACCTTCATATACCGATTCACAAAGATCATTATCGGTACCTAAGATTTGCCTTTCTAAACAGGCATTACCAGTTTGTAGCTCTTCCCTTCGCTTGGCCTCAGTTAGCAACACTGAGGTTCATCAGATTTCAGTCGGACAACATCACGACTGTGGCTTACATCAACCATCAAGGGGGAAGCAGGAGTTCCCTAGCGATGTTGGAAGTCTCAAAGATAATTCGCTGGGCAGAGTCTCACTCTTGCCACCTGTCAGCGATCTACATCCCAGGCGTGGAGAACTGGGAGGCGGATTTTCTAAGTCGCCAGACTTTTCATCCGGGGGAGTGGGAACTTCATCCGGAGGTCTTCGCTCAACTGATTCATCGTTGGGGCAAACCAGATCTGGATCTCATGGTGTCTCGCCAGAACGCCAAGCTTCCTTGTTACGGATCCAGGTCCAGGGACCCGGGAGTGGCGCTGATAGATGCTCTGACAGCCCCTTGGGTCGTCAACATGGCTTATGTGTTTCCACCATTTCCGATGCTACCTCGACTGATTGCCAAGATCAAACAGGAGAGAGCATTGGTGATTCTGATAGCGACTGCGTGGCCACGCAGGACCTGGTATGCAGACCTAGTGGACATGTCGTCCTGTCCACCATGGTCTCTACCTCTGAGGCAGGACCTGCTAATACAAGGTCCTTTCAAACATCCAAATCTAATTTCTCTGAGGCTGACTGCATAGAGATTGAACGCTTGATCCTATCAAAGCGTGGCTTCTCGGAGTCAGTTATTGATACCTTAATACAGGCACGGAAGCCTGTTACCAGAAAAATTTACCATAAGATATGGCGTAAATATTTATATTGGTGTGAAGGGGGGAGGGGGGGGGGGAGAGGGGGGGAGAGAGCGCAAAAGGGAGGGAGGAGAGAGAGAGCACAAAAGAGAGGGGGGAGAGTGAGAGCAAAAGAGGGGGGGGGGAGGGAGAGAGAGCCCAAAAGAGAGGGGGAGAGAGAGAGCGCAAGGGGGGGGGGAGAGGGGGGGGGAGAGAGCGCAAAAGGGAGGGAGGAGAGAGAGAGCACAAAAGAGAGGGGGAGAGAGAGAGCAAAAGAGGGGGGGGGGAGGGAGAGAGAGCCCAAAAGAGAGGGGGAGAGAGAGAGCGCAAGGGAGGGGGGGAGAGAGAGAGAGAGCAAAAGAGGGGGAGGGAGAGCCCAAAAGAGAGGGGGGGGGAGAGAGGGGGGGGGGTGAGAGCGCAAAAGGGAGGGAGGAGAGAGAGAGAGCACAAAAGAGAGGGGGGAGAGAGAGCCCAAAAGAGAGGGGGAGAGAGAGAGCGCAAGGGGGGGGAGAGGGGGAGAGAGAGAGAGCAAAAGAGGGGGAGGGAGAGCCCAAAAGAGAGGGGGTAAAGAGCGCAAAAGAGAGGGGGAGAGAGAGAGCGCAAAAGAGAGGGGGAGAGAGAGAGCGCAAAAGAGAGGGGGAGAGAGAGAGGGGGAGAGAGAGAGCGCAAAAGAGATGGGGGGGGAGAGCGCGCAAAAGAGATGGGGGAGAGAGAGAGGGGGAGAGAGCGCAAAAGAGATGGGGGGAGAGAGCGCAAAAGAGATGGGGAGAGAGAGCGCAAAAGAGAGGGGGAGAGAGAGCGCAAAAGAGAGGGGGGAGAGAGAGAGAGCGCAAAAGAATGGGGAGGGGGGGTAGTGTCTTATTTCCCACTTGCAGTGGGCTTTCCAGCTACATTTTCAACAGAGCTAAACTGAGAGCTTCTAAGTAAGTTTTTAAACTTAGAATGCCCTAAATGGGTTATTATAGTATTGCTCCAACCATAGGTACAAACAATATGAAATTGATTGATTTTATGTTTCCCCTAAGTTCCCCATTGAACCAGGGTTATCTTTTGGGGGGTATTTATTATTGAGGGTAACATATCTCACTCTATATTTCACCATATCTGAAGGGATCTATTATTAAGACCACATTTTATATTGAGTCCAAAAGTTTATACAGAGTCTTAGTTCTTTGCTTGACAATATATATTAAGGGTCCAAAAGTGGCCTTACCATACGACTTAATCTTAATGATCTATACTTATTGTATTCACTAACTACATATAGTTTGTCTTGTGCTATTTAAAAGCCTTCAGACTAGATAGATGAGATAGTTGTGGCCCATTGCACAGTGTGTATGTTATAGACGCAGCAATGCATTCTGATTTACTGGCCACTATAGTCTAACAGTAGCCCTAATAGTTTCATAGCTTGGTTTTATTTATTAACATGATGATTTGTGTTTGTTTTAGTATTAGCTCAGTAGCTGCGTTTTACTTATTAGGAGCTTTAGTTCTCTACTTGACGTTATACATTAAAGGGACAAAAGTGGCCCTATAATACGACTTAATCTTAAAGATCTATAATTATTGTAATTACTATCTATGTGTAGTGTATATAAATATTTGCTACCAATATGGTCTATATTATTTATGTATCTTTTATTTCCTATTTTGACAAGTACTTTACATCTGCAGCTACCATTTCAGATGTTACTGGTTCAAGATCTTTACACAATTTTATACAAGCATATGTAAAGAGTTAAGTTTATGGCCCATGAGTGACCTATCCGGTTCTCTGTATATTATAAAATGAGGTTTTACCTTTTAGATGGGATTTAAAAGTGGTCCCCTATCTATCACCCGCCTTCTATAAGTATCAGGTACTGGAAGGCTCCAAGAACGGCCCCTTACTATCTAGAAGGCCTTGCTATGATGTGCTATCAGATGTGAATATTGACATTCAACGGGATATATTTCCTTTCTTACTATTTGTGGTAGGATGAGTTGACATTTACTATTGTATGTATTTTGAGTTTATGCATAAATGCACTGCATTGTAATCTGTCTAATATGTACTGTAAGGTGAACCTCAATATAAAGTATATTAAAAAAAAATCCAATAACACCAGTAAATCAGCATGAATGTGTGGCCCCCAAACAAGTATCTGTTCTCGTAGGGGGCAGACAGAGTCTTTTTTTAGGAGACCTAGTGCAGGTCAGTCCAGGACCCCTGGGTTCGAAACATCATTTCTCAGGACGATTCCTTCTGTTTTATTTTCGTAAACTTCAGTCAAAGGCGGCTGCCTTTCTACAGTGTGTTTGGGAATTAGAAGATATGGGGGTAATTATCCTAGTACGTTAATGCTGAATGTAGGAAGGAACAGATGCCTGTCACAAATTAAGAACGTTGCCAAAGAGGATAGATTAATTAAAAGTTAACACTTTATTTTCATATTATTAAAAGTAAGTACTCCATACAGGACACCATAGTCTAAGCAAGACCTCTAATTATCCTAGTACCTGTATCTCAACAGGGTCGAGGGTTTTACTCCAATCTGTTTATTGTCGCAAAGAAGGAAGGGACCAACAGACCGGTCTTAGACCTAATGACGTTAAACATGTTTGTGCAAATAGTTTCCATCTTGAAAGTGGGAACCCTGACAATCTTGCCCGCAATATGCGACGCCAAGCTAGATTTCCTGCACGGCTATTGGCTAAGAGGTGGAAACGTCACCTCTCAGCCAAATTGCAAATTCTGCCAGTGGAACAACTAAAAGAGCTTTCAGCATGAAGTATTTTATACTTCATGAATTAAAGTCCCCTTTATTTGTTCCAATGGTAAAGCCTAGCATTTCACAAACGCTAGGATTTACCATCACTTTAACTACTGATATATACTGTGCATATATAAACATTTATTGTGTGTGCAGACCTTATGTAATACAGCACTTAATTACTGATATATACTGTGCATATATAAACATTTATTGTGTGTGCAGACCTTTGTAATGCGGCACTTAATCCCTTATATATACTGTGCATATATAAACATTTATTGTGTGTGCAGACCTTTTGCAATACGGAACTTAATTCCTTGTATATACTGTGCATATATAAACATTTATTGTGTATGCAGACCTTTTGCAATACGGCACTTAATTCCTTGTATATACTGTGCATATATAAACATTTATTGTGTATGCAGACCTTTTGCAATACGGCACTTAATTCCTTGTATATACTGTGCATATATAAACATTTATTGTGTATGCAGACCTTTTGCAATACGGAACTTAATTCCTTGTATATACTGTGCATATATAAACATTTATTGTGTGCACAGACCTTTAGCAATACGGAACTTAATTCCTTGTATATACTGTGCATATATAAACATGTATTGTGTGTGCAGACCTTTAGCAATACGGAACTTAATTCCTTGTATATACTGTGCATATATAAACATTTATTGTGTGTGCAGACCTTTTGTAATGCAGCACTTAATTCCTTGTATATACTGTATATATATAAACATTTATTGTGTGTGCAGACCTTTTGTAATGCTGCACTTAATTACTGATATATACTGTGCATATATAAACATTTATTGTGTGTGCAGACCTTTTGTAATGCTGCACTTAATTACTGATATATACTGTACATATATAAACATTTATTGTGTGTGCAGACCTTTTGTAATGCTGCACTTAATTACTGATATATATACTGTGCATATATAAACATTTATTGTGTGTGCAGACCTTTAGCAATACAGAACTTAATTCCTTGTATATACTGTGCATATATAAACATTTAATGTGTGTGCAGACCATATGATTGGTGGCTGCACAAAAATGCCTCTTTTCATTGGTTCACCAGATGTCTTCCGCTAGCTCCCAGTAGTGCATAGCTGCTCCTTAAAAAAGAATACCAAGAGAATGAAGCAAATTGGTTAAAAGAAGTAAATTAGAAAGTTGTTTAAAATCACATGCTCTATTTGAATCATGAAAAATAAGAAAAAGAAAAATGTTGGGTTTCATGTCCCTTTAATTACTAATATATACAGTGCATATATAAACATTTATTGTGTGTGCAGACCTTATGTAATGCAGCACTTAATTACTGATATATACTGTACATATATAAACATTTATTGTGTGTGCAGACCTTATGTAATGCTGCACTTAATTACTGATATATACTGTACATATATAAACATTTATTGTGTGTGTAGACCTTATGTAATGCGGCACTTAATTACTGATATATACTGTGCATATATAAACATTTATTGTGTGTGCAGACCTTATGTAATGCTGCACTTAATTACTGATATATACTGTGCATATATAAACATTTATTGTGTGCAGACCTTTTGTAATGCAGCACTTAATTAACGATATATACTGTGCATATATAAACATTTATTGTGTGTGAAGACCTTTTGTAATGCAGCACTTAATTACTGATATATATATACTGTGCATATATAAACATTTATTGTGTGTGCAGACCTTATGTAATGCTGCACTTAATTACTGATATATACTGTGCATATATAAACATTTATTGTGTGCAGACCTTTTGTAATGCAGCACTTAATTAACGATATATACTGTGCATATATAAACATTTATTGTGTGTGAAGACCTTTTGTAATGCAGCACTTAATTACTGATATATATATATACTGTGCATATATAAACATTTATTGTGTGTGCAGACCTTTTGTAATGTGGCTCTTAATTACTGATATATACTGTGCATATGTAAACATTTATTGTGTGTGCAGACCTTATGTAATTTAGCACTTAATTACTGATATATACTGTGCATATATAAACATTTATTGTGTGCGCAGACCTTATGTAATGTGGCACTTAATTACTGATATATACTGTGCATATATAAACATTTATTGTGTGTGCAGACCTTATGTAATGCAGCACTTAATTACTGATATATACTGTGCATATATAAAACATTTATTGTGTGTGCAGACCTTATGTAATGCTGCACTTAATTACTGATATACACTGTGCATATATAAACATTTATTGTGTGTGCAGACCTTATGTAATGCAGCACTTAATTACTGATATATACTGTGCATATTTATAAACATTTATTGTGTGTGCAGATCTTATGTAATGCTGCATTTAAATACTCATATATACCGTGCATATATAAACATTTATTGTGTGTGCAGACCTTTAGTAATGTGGCACTTAATTACTGATATATACTGTGTATATATAAACATTTATTGTCTACAGACTTTTTGCAATGCAGCAGATAATTACTGATATATACTGTGTATATATAAACATTTATTGTCTACAGACTTTTTGCAATGCAGCAGATAATTACTGATATATACTGTGTATATATAAACATTTATTGTGTCTACAGACCTTTTGCAATGCAGCAGATAATTACTCCTATATACAGTGTATAAATATACAAACATTTATTGTCTACAGACCTTTTGCAATGCAGCAGATCATTACTCTTATATACTGTGCATATACAAAACATTTATTGTGTGTGCAAAATGTTTGTAATAATATTTAACTTTGTGTTGATGGCACTAATTTTGTTATATTGCCAGGCATGCATTGGTTGTATTTGGAGGTCTTCATGGGCTGGAAGCCAGTGTGGACAGTGACCAAAACCTGGATATATCGGATCCCAGCGTGTTGTTTAATTTTTACCTAAACACATGTCCCGGACAAGGCAGCCGTACAATCAGAACTGAGGTTTGTCACAGTTTGCTTTTTGTTCTTTAATACTAAGTCTATGGTTGAAGGTTCATCTCATTGGAAATGTTTTTGGATTTCAGGAAGCCATACTAATCTCGCTGGCCTCCTTGAAGCCCAGGATAGATTCTGTGATTTCCAATTCCACGGGAAGCTGAAAGCGCATTGTACGTCTTCTGGTCTCTTTACGAACTTAATTTGGTGCATTAGGTTGGAGAACCTTTTTTGAATGCGCCGGAGAATAATGTTATTAGATGTCGTCATTAGAGGATTAATACATTCAGTTAATTCCGTGCTGCGTTTGGTGAAGAAAGTATTTTCCAATAAAAAAAATGTATTCTTCGTTATTATTCTTTATATTTATGACCACTTATGTAAGGGCCATCCTAAGTTTAATTCATCTGACATCAGATAGTAGGAAGGACAGAGTTAATAAATCTCATAAAAACAAAGTTCCAAATCTGAAGTGTGATATTGCCGCCGCCGCCACTGTATGTGATACCTGCCCCATGCACTTAGCGCGGGTCATAAGTGTGTAATGTATAGCTGCTCCTGTGTATTGTGTGTGTGTATGTGTAATGTATGGTACCTGTGTATTGTGTGTGTGTATGTGTAATGTATGGTACCTGTGTACTGTGTGTGTGTATGTGTAATGTATGGTACCTGTGTACTGTGTGTGTGTATGTGTAATGTATGGTACCTGTGTATTGTGTGTGTGTATATGTGTAATGTATGGTACCTGTGTACTGTGTGTGTGTATGTGTAATGTATGGTACCTGTGTATTGTGTGTTGTATGTGTAATGTATGGTACCTGTGTATTGTGTGTGTGTATGTGTAATGTATGGTACCTGTGTATTGTGTGTGTGTATGTGTAATGTATGGTACCTGTGTATTGTGTGTGTGTATGTGTAATGTATGGTACCTGTGTATTGTGTATGTGTATGTGTAATGTATGGTACCTGTGTATTGTGTGTGTGTGTATGTGTAATGTATGGTACCTGTGTATTGTGTGTGTGTATGTGTAATGTATGGTACCTGTGTATTGTGTGTGTGTGTGTGTGTATGTGTAATGTATGGCACCTGTGTATTGTGTGTGTATATGTGTAATGTATGGTACCTGTGTACTGTGTGTGTGTATATGTGTAATGTATGGTACCTGTGTACTGTGTGTGTGTTTATATATGTGTAATGTATGGTACCTGTGTACTGTGTGTGTGTAATGTATGGTATCTATGTACTGTGTGTGTGTGTGTGTGTGTGTGTATATGTGTAATGTATGGTACCTGTGTACTGTGTGTGTGTATGTGTAATGTATGGTACCTGTGTACTGTGTGTGTGTGTGTGTGTGTAATGTATGGTACCTGTTTACTGTGTGTGTGTGTAATGTATGGTACCTGTGTACTGTGTGTGTGTGTGTGTGTAATGTATGGTACCTGTGTACTGTGTGTGTGTGTAATGTATGGTACCTGTGTACTGTGTGTGTGTGTGTGTGTGTGTAATGTATGGTACCTGTGTACTGTGTGTGTGTGTGTAATGTATGGTACCTGTGTACTGTGTGTGTAATGTATGCTACCTGTGTACTGTGTGTGTGTATATGTGTAATGTATGGTACCTGTGTACTGTGTGTGTGTAATGTATAGTGCCTGTGTACTGTGTGTGTGTATATGTGTAATGTATAGTACCTGTGTACTGTGTGTGTGTGTAATGTATGGTACCTGTGTACTGTGTATGTGTAATGTATAGTGCCTGTGTACTGTGTGTGTGTGTAATGTATGGTACCTGTGTACTGTGTGTGTGTGTAATGTATGGTACCTGTGTACTGTGTGTGTGTGTGTGTGTGTATATATGTGTAATGTATGGTACCTGTGTACTGTGTGTGTGTGTGTGTGTGTATATATGTGTAATGTATGGTACCTGTGTACTGTGTGTGTGTGTATATATGTGTAATGTATGGTACCTGTGTACTGTGTGTGTGTGTATATATGTGTAATGTATGGTACCTGTGTACTGTGTGTGTGTGTATATGTGTAATGTATGGTACCTGTGTACTGTGTGTGTGTATATATGTGTAATGTATGGTACCTGTGTACTGTGTGTGTGTATATATGTGTAATGTATGGTACCTGTGTACTGTGTGTGTGTATATGTGTAATGTATGGTACCTGTGTACTGTGTGTGTGTGTATATATGTGTAATGTATGGTACCTGTGTACTGTGTGTGTGTGTGTGTATATGTGTAATGTATGGTACCTGTGTACTGTGTGTGTGTGTATATGTGTAATGTATGGTACCTGTGTACTGTGTGTGTGTGTATATGTGTAATGTATGGTACCTGTGTACTGTGTGTGTGTGTATATGTGTAATGTATGGTACCTGTGTACTGTGTGTGTGTGTATATGTGTAATGTATGGTACCTGTGTACTGTGTGTGTGTGTATGTGTAATGTATGGTACCTGTGTACTGTGTGTGTGTGTATATGTGTAATGTATGGTACCTGTGTACTGTGTGTGTGTGTGTAATGTATGGTACCTGTGTACTGTGTGTGTGTGTATATGTGTAATGTATGGTACCTGTGTACTGTGTGTGTATGTGTAATGTATGGTACCTGTGTACTGTGTGTATATGTGTAATGTATGGTACCTGTGTACTGTGTGTATATGTGTAATGTATGGTACCTGTGTACTGTGTGTATATGTGTAATGTATGGTACCTGTGTACTGTGTGTATATGTGTAATGTATGGTACCTGTGTACTGTGTGTATATGTGTAATGTATGGTACCTGTGTACTGTGTGTGTGTGTATATGTGTAATGTATGGTACCTGTGTACTGTGTGTGTGTGTATATGTGTAATGTATGGTACCTGTGTACTGTGTGTGTGTGTGTATGTGTAATGTATGGTACCTGTGTACTGTGTGTGTGTGTATATGTGTAATGTATGGTACCTGTGTACTGTGTGTGTGTATGTGTAATGTATGGTACCTGTGTAATGTATGGTACCTGTGTACTGTGTGTGTATATGTGTAATGTATGGTACCTGTGTACTGTGTGTGTGTACGTGTAATGTATGGTACCTGTGTACTGTGTGTGTATGTGTAATGTATGGTACCTGTGTACTGTGTGTGTATGTGTAATGTATGGTACCTGTGTACTGTGTGTGTATATGTGTAATGTATGGTACCTGTGTACTGTGTGTGTGTGTATGTGTAATGTATGGTACCTGTGTACTGTGTGTGTGTGTGTATGTGTAATGTATGGTACCTGTGTACTGTGTGTGTGTGTGTGTATATGTGTAATGTATGGTACCTGTGTACTGTGTGTGTGTGTGTATGTGTAATGTATGGTACCTGTGTACTGTGTGTGTATATGTGTAATGTATGGTACCTGTGTACTGTGTGTGTGTGTAATGTATGGTACCTGTGTACTGTGTGTGTATGTGTAATGTATGGTACCTGTGTACTGTGTGTGTATGTGTAATGTATGGTACCTGTGTACTGTGTGTGTGTGTATATGTGTAATGTATGGTACCTGTGTACTGTGTGTGTATGTGTAATGTATGGTACCTGTGTACTGTGTGTGTGTGTATATGTGTAATGTATGGTACCTGTGTACTGTGTGTGTATGTGTAATGTATGGTACCTGTGTACTGTGTGTATATGTGTAATGTATGGTATCTGTGTACTGTGTGTGTATGTGTAATGTATGGTACCTGTGTACTGTGTGTGTATGTGTAATGTATGGTACCTGTGTACTGTGTGTGTATGTGTAATGTATGGTACCTGTGTACTGTGTGTGTGTGTGTGTATGTGTAATGTATGGTACCTGTGTACTGTGTGTGTATGTGTAATGTATGGTACCTGTGTACTGTGTGTGTATGTGTAATGTATGGTACCTGTGTACTGTGTGTGTATGTGTAATGTATGGTACCTGTGTACTGTGTGTGTATGTGTAATGTATGGTACCTGTGTACTGTGTGTGTGTGTATATGTGTAATGTATGGTACCTGTGTACTGTGTGTGTGTGTATGTGTAATGTATGGTACCTGTGTACTGTGTGTATATGTGTAATGTATGGTACCTGTGTACTGTGTGTGTATGTGTAATGTATGGTACCTGTGTACTGTGTGTGTGTATGTGTAATGTATGGTACCTGTGTACTGTGTGTGTATGTGTAATGTATGGTACCTGTGTACTGTGTGTGTGTGTATATGTGTAATGTATGGTACCTGTGTACTGTGTGTGTATGTGTAATGTATGGTACCTGTGTACTGTGTGTGTGTGTGTATGTGTAATGTATGGTACCTGTGTGTGTGTGTGTATGTGTAATGTATGGTACCTGTGTACTGTGTGTGTGTGTGTAATGTATGGTACCTGTGTACTGTGTGTGTGTGTGTATGTGTAATGTATGGTACCTGTGTACTGTGTGTGTGTGTGTGTGTGTAATGTATGGTACCTGTGTACTGTGTGTGTGTATATATATGTGTAATGTATGGTACCTGTGTACTGTGTGTGTGTGTATATGTGTAATGTATGGTACCTGTGTACTGTGTGTGTGTGTGTGTATATATGTCTAATGTATGGTACCTGTGTACTGTGTGTGTGTGTAATGTATGGTACCTGTGTACTGTGTGTGTGTGTGTGTGTAATGTATGGTACCTGTGTACTGTGTGTGTGTGTGTGTGTGTGTATATATGTCTAATATATGGTACCTGTGTACTGTGTGTGTATGTGTAATGTATGGTACCTGTGTACTGTGTGTGTGTGTGTGTGTATATATGTGTAATGTATGGTACCTGTGTACTGTGTGTGTGTGTATATGTGTAATGTATGGTACCTGTGTACTGTGTGTGTGTGTGTGTGTGTGTGTATGTGTAATGTATGGTACCTGTGTACTGTGTGTGTGTATGTGTAATGTATGGTACCTGTGTACTGTGTGTGTGTGTGTGTATGTGTAATGTATGGTACCTGTGTGTGTGTATGTATGTGTAATGTATGGTACCTGTGTACTGTGTGTGTATGTGTAATGTATGGAACCTGTGTACTGTGTGTGTGTGTGTATGTGTAATGTATGGTACCTGTGTGTGTGTATGTATGTGTAATGTATGGTACCTGTGTACTGTGTGTGTATGTGTAATGTATGGTACCTGTGTACTGTGTGTGTGTGTGTAATGTATGGTACCTGTGTACTGTGTGTGTGTGTATATATGTGTAATGTATGGTACCTGTGTACTGTGTGTGTGTGTGTAATGTATGGTACCTGTGTACTGTGTGTGTGTGTGTGTGTGTGTATATATGTCTAATATATGGTACCTGTGTACTGTGTGTGTGTGTGTATGTGTAATGTATGGTACCTGTGTACTGTGTGTGTGTGTGTGTGTGTGTATATGTGTAATGTATGGTACCTGTGTACTGTGTGTGTGTGTATATGTGTAATGTATGGTACCTGTGTACTGTGTGTGTGTGTGTGTAATGTATGGTACCTGTGTACTGTGTGTGTGTATGTGTAATGTATGGTACCTGTGTACTGTGTGTGTGTGTGTGTATGTGTAATGTATGGTACCTGTGTGTGTGTATGTATGTGTAATGTATGGTACCTGTGTACTGTGTGTGTATGTGTAATGTATGGAACCTGTGTACTGTGTGTGTGTGTGTATGTGTAATGTATGGTACCTGTGTGTGTGTATGTATGTGTAATGTATGGTACCTGTGTACTGTGTGTGTATATGTGTAATGTATGGTACCTGTGTACTGTGTGTGTGTGTGTAATGTATGGTACCTGTGTACTGTGTGTGTATGTAATGTATGGTTACTGTGTGTATGTGTAATGTATGGTACCTGTGTACTGTGTGTGTGTGTGTGTATGTGTAATGTATGGTTACTGTGTGTATGTGTAATGTATGGTACCTGTGTACTGTGTGTGTGTGTGTGTGTGTGTATATATGTGTAATGTATGGTACCTGTGTACTGTGTGTGTGTGTATATGTGTAATGTATGGTACCTGTGTACTGTGTGTGTGTGTGTAATGTATGGTACCTGTGTACTGTGTGTGTGTGTGTATGTAATGTATGGTTACTGTGTGTATGTGTAATGTATGGTACCTGTGTACTGTGTGTATGTGTAATGTATGGTTACTGTGTGTATGTGTAATGTATGGTACCTGTGTACTGTGTGTGTGTGTGTGTGTGTGTATATGTGTAATGTATGGTACCTGTGTACTGTGTGTGTGTGTGTGTGTGTAATGTATGGTACCTGTGTACTGTGTGTGTGTGTGTGTGTATGTAATGTATGGTTACTGTGTGTATGTGTAATGTATGGTACCTGTGTACTGTGTGTGTGTGTGTATGTGTAATGTATGGTTACTGTGTGTATGTGTAATGTATGGTACCTGTGTACTGTGTGTGTGTGTGTGTGTATATATGTGTAATGTATGGTACCTGTGTACTGTGTGTGTGTGTGTGTGTGTAATGTATGGTACCTGTGTACTGTGTGTGTGTGTGTATGTAATGTATGGTTACTGTGTGTATGTGTAATGTATGGTACCTGTGTACTGTGTGTGTGTGTGTGTGTGTATGTGTAATGTATGGTTACTGTGTGTATGTGTAATGTATGGTACCTGTGTACTGTGTGTGTGTGTGTGTGTGTGTGTATATATGTGTAATGTATGGTACCTGTGTACTGTGTGTGTGTATATGTGTAATGTATGGTACCTGTGTACTGTGTGTGTGTGTATGTGTAATGTATGGTACCTGTGTACTGTGTGTGTGTGTATATATGTGTAATGTATGGTACCTGTGTACTGTGTGTGTGTGTGTGTATATGTGTAATGTATGGTACCTGTGTACTGTGTGTGTGTATATGTGTAATGTATGGTACCTGTGTACTGTGTGTGTGTGTGTAATGTATGGTACCTGTGTACTGTGTGTGTGTGTGTATATGTGTAATGTATGGTACCTGTGTACTGTGTGTGTGTGTGTATGTGTAATGTATGGTACCTGTGTACTGTGTGTGTGTGTGTGTATATATGTGTAATGTATGGTACCTGTGTACTGTGTGTGTGTGTGTGTGTGTATATGTGTAATGTATGGTACCTGTGTACTGTGTGTGTGTATATGTGTAATGTATGGTACCTGTGTACTGTGTGTGTGTGTGTGTAATGTATGGTACCTGTGTACTGTGTGTGTGTGTGTGTGTATATGTGTAATGTATGGTACCTGTGTACTCTGTGTGTGTGTATATATGTGTAATGTATGGTACCTGTGTACTGTGTGTGTGTGTATATGTGTAATGTATGGTACCTGTGTACTGTGTGTGTGTGTATATGTGTAATGTATGGTACCTGTGTACTCTGTGTGTGTGTGTGTATATATATGTGTAATGTATGGTACCTGTGTACTGTGTGTGTGTATATATGTGTAATGTATGGTACCTGTGTACTGTGTGTGTGTATATGTGTAATGTATGGTACCTGTGTACTGTGTGTGTGTGTGTGTAATGTATGGTACCTGTGTACTGTGTGTGTGTGTATATGTGTAATGTATGGTACCTGTGTACTGTGTGTGTGTGTGTAATGTATGGTTACTGTGTGTATGTGTAATGTATGGTTACTGTGTGTATGTGTAATGTATGGTTACTGTGTGTATATGTGTAATGTATGGTACCTGTGTACTGTGTGTGTGTGTGTATGTGTAATGTATGGTACCTGTGTACTGTGTGTGTGTGTGTATATGTGTTATGTATGGTACCTGTGTACTGTGTGTGTGTGTGTAATGTATGGTACCTGTGTACTGTGTGTGTGTGTATATGTGTAATGTATGGTACCTGTGTACTGTGTGTGTGTGTAATGTATGGTTACTGTGTGTATGTGTAATGTATGGTTACTGTGTGTATGTGTAATGTATGGTTACTGTGTGTATGTGTAATGTATGGTACCTGTGTACTGTGTGTGTATATATGTGTAATGTATGGTACCTGTGTACTGTGTGTGTGTAATGTATGGTATCTATGTACTGTGTGTGTGTGTGTGTGTGTATATGTGTAATGTATGGTACCTGTGTACTGTGTGTGTATGTGTAATGTATGGTTACTGTGTGTATGTGTAATGTATGGTACCTGTGTACTGTGTGTGTGTGTGTGTGTGTGTATATATGTGTAATGTATGGTACCTGTGTACTGTGTGTGTGTGTATATATGTGTAATGTATGGTACCTGTGTACTGTGTGTGTGTATATGTGTAATGTATGGTACCTGTGTACTGTGTGTATGTGTATATATGTGTAATGTATGGTACCTGTGTACTGTGTGTGTATGTGTAATGTATGGTACCTGTGTACTGTGTGTGTGTGTGTGTGTGTGTGTATGTGTAATGTATGGTACCTGTGTACTGTGTGTGTGTTTGTATATGTGTAATGTATGGTACCTGTGTACTGTGTGTGTGTATGTGTAATGTATGGTACCTGTGTACTGTGTGTGTATATGTGTAATGTATGGTACCTGTGTACTGTGTGTGTGTTTGTATATGTGTAATGTATGGTACCTGTGTACTGTGTGTGTGTATGTGTAATGTATGGTACCTGTGTACTGTGTGTGTGTGTGTGTAATGTATGGTACCTGTGTACTGTGTGTGTGTTTGTATATGTGTAATGTATGGTACCTGTGTACTGTGTGTGTGTATATACAATTAGAAACAAGGGGAACAGCACACATCTAGAGGTAAGTGCACGGTAGACCTCAGGGCGCTGCCAAGCCTTGAAACAGTATACACAAGGAAGAGCAAGGTCTCAGCACTTAAAATACTTTATTTTGCACAGTCAGCGACGTTTCGGGGTCACAGCCCCTTATTCATGCTTGGTAGTTAGATATAGGCCTATTAGATCTTTAAATACCTTAAATTTGGCGCCATTTCCACTTTAACTGGGAGAAGGGCTCTCTCTAATGGCCAAAATTATGCATGCACCAACATTTATAAATACATTGTAACTAAAATCACAATGTTACAAAACATATAATTACACAAGTTCATAGAAACAAACTTTCTTAAAACAATTCAAATTCCTCCTGTTCACTATGGATGTACGTAGTTTGTACACGTCCATAAAACATGAAACGGCATATCCATAATAAGAAAAACATTGATGGTGAACAGGAGGTATAATCAAGGTCAAGTGAAATTTATTGAGGATTTACTGAGTGTTATTCTTTATTGGAACTACTTCATTTTTCAGGACAACTGGTATGTCCAGGTGAGGGGCACAGCAATGGGCTCCAACGTAGCCCCATCATACGCCAACCTCTTCATGAGTGAGTTTGAAGAGAGTGTTGTCTATAAGAATGATTTATTCAAACAATTTGGAGCCATATGGTGGAGATATATAGACAATATTTTTGGCGTATGGTGGGGCAGTGTGGAGTCCCTTATACAGTTTGTGGGAGAGCTCAATTCTGAAGTGAGGGATCTTTTCTTCACATTGAATTATAGTGAAGAGAGCATACCTTTCCTGGACAAACTAGTTCTCAAAAAAGGACACCTACTTGAATTTGACCTATATAGGAAGGAGACTGACAAAAATAGCATATTAAAGTACAACAGCTTTCATCCTAGGCCACTAGTGAACTCCCTACCTAGGAGTCAATTGCTAAGAGTCAGCAGGCTTGTGGATAATAAGGAGACATGTAAGGTGAGGTTTAGAGAAATGTCTAAAAAGTTTGACGGGATACCCTAGAAAACTTTTGGAGCATACTATGGAGACTGTAGGTGACATCAGGGATAAAAACCCCAAGGAAAATAGTCTGGTTTTTGTTAGTCAGTACAGCCCTTTAAGTAATAAGATATCCGGTTTGATATGTAAAAACTGGCATATACTCAAAGAGTGTAATACTAATATTGTACAACTACAGGAACCACCTATAATGGCACATAAAAGGGTCAAAAGCTTAAGAGATCAACTAGTTCATACAGATGTAGGATCCAATATACAAAGTAGACAACTCTTGTTGAGCAAAAAGAACATGGGGACTTTCCCTTGCTTGAATTGCATGAGTTGTCATGCAGTAATAAAAGGAGTATTTTTTCATCATCCACATAGTGGGAAAAAGTTTGCAATCAAGGGGTATTATACTTGTGAAACCACCCATGTTGTGTATCTCATAAAGTGTCCATGTGCCTTTATCTATATAGGGGAGACCACCCGTAAGGTGAGAGATCGTATAAGGCAGCACATGTCTAACATCAGATGCAAAAATAAAGAGGCTCCATTGTCCAATAATTTTTTTAGAAAAAGGACATAACATCAGCCAACTAAGGGGGCAGGTCATTGACCATATTCCCCCTAATAGAAGAGGTATTGATAGGGAACGTTTACTAAAACAAAGAGAGATGTGGTGGGTGCATAAATAAGATAGTATGACACCAAAAGGTCTCAATAGGGACTTTGACTTGAGTTGTTTTTTCTAATGTCTCTTGTAGTCTGCTCCTTGAGAGTTAAACACATATCTCTCTATCCCTGTTATTCACATTCTCTGTAATTCATTCTAGCTCTGATATGTTTTTAGTATTTTCATGAATTGTTTTAAGAAAGTTTGTTTCTATGAACTTGTGTAATTATATGTTTTGTAACATTGTGATTTTAGTTACAATGTATTTATAAATGTTGGTGCATGCATAATTTTGGCCATTAGAGGGAGCCCTTCTCCCAGTTAGAGTGGAAATGGCGCCAAACTTAAGGTATTTAAAGAGCTAATAGGCCTATATCTAACTACCAAGCATGAATAAGGGGCTGTGACCCCGAAACGTCGCTGACTGTGCAAAATAAAGTATTTTAAGTGCTAGAGACCTTGCTCTTCCTTGTGTGTGTGTATATGTGTAATGTATGGTACCTCTGTACTCTGTGTGTATGTGTAATGTATGGTACCTGTGTACTGTGTGTGTGTATATATGTGTAATGTATGGTACCTGTGTACTGTGTGTGTGTATATATGTGTAATGTATGGTACCTGTGTACTGTGTGTGTGTATATATGTGTAATGTATGGTACCTGTGTACTGTGTGCGTGTATATATGTGTAATGTATGGTACCTGTGTACTGTGTGTGTGTATATGTGTAATGTATGGTACCTGTGTACTGTGTGTGTGTGTGTGTGTGTGTATATATGTGTAATGTATGGTACCTGTGTACTGTGTGTGTGTGTGTATATATGTGTAATGTATGGTACCTGTGTACTGTGTGTGTGTATATATGTGTAATGTATGGTACCTGTGTACTGTGTGTGTGTGTATATATGTGTAATGTATGGTACCTGTGTACTGTGTGTGTGTATATATGTGTAATGTATGGTACCTGTGTACTGTGTGTGTGTGTGTGTGTGTGTGTGTATATATGTGTAATGTATGGTACCTGTGTACTGTGTGTGTGTGTGTGTGTGTGTGTGTGTGTGTGTGTATATATATGTAATGTATGGTACCTGTGTACTGTGTGTGTGTATATATGTGTAATGTATGGTACCTGTGTACTGTGTGTGTGTATATATGTGTAATGTATGGTACCTGTGTACTGTGTGTGTGTATATGTGTAATGTATGGTACCTGTGTACTGTGTGTGTGTATATGTGTAATGTATGGTACCTGTGTACTGTGTGTGTGTGTGTGTGTGTGTGTGTGTATATATGTGTAATGTATGGTACCTGTGTACTGTGTGTGTGTATATATGTGTAATGTATGGTACCTGTGTACTGTGTGTGTGTATATATGTGTAATGTATGGTACCTGTGTACTGTGTGTGTGTATATGTGTAATGTATGGTACTTGTGTACTGTGTGTGTGTATATATGTGTAATGTATGGTACCTGTGTACTGTGTGTGTGCGTATATGTGTAATGTATGGTACCTGTGTACTGTGTGTGTGTATATATGTGTAATGTATGGTACCTGTGTACTGTGTGTGTGTGTATGTGTAATGTATGGTACCTGTGTACTGTGTGTGTGTGTGTGTAATGTATGGTACCTGTGTACTGTGTGTGTGTATGTGTAATGTATGGTACCTGTGTACTCTGTGTGTGTGTATATGTGTAATGTATGGTACCTGTGTACTGTGTGTGTGTATATATGTGTAATGTATGGTACCTGTGTACTGTGTGTGTGTGTAATGTATGGTACCTGTGTACTGTGTGTGTGTAATGTATGGTACCTGTGTACTGTGTGTGTGTGTGTAATGTATGGTACCTGTGTACTCTGTGTGTATGTGTAATGTATGGTACCTGTGTACTGTGTGTGTGTATGTGTAATGTATGGTACCTGTGTACTGTGTGTGTGTATGTGTGTGTGTGTAATGTATGGTACCTGTGTACTGTGTGTGTGTATGTGTAATGTATGGTACTTGTGTACTGTGTGTGTGTGTATGTATAATGTATGGTACTTGTGTACTGTGTGTATGTGTAATGTATGGTACCTGTGTACTGTGTGTGTGTGTATGTGTAATGTATGGTACCTGTGTACTGTGTGTGTGTATGTGTGTGTGTAATGTATGGTACCTGTGTACTGTGTGTGTGTATGTGTAATGTATGGTACCTGTGTACTGTGTGTGTGTATATATGTGTAATGTATCGTACCTGTGTACTGTGTGTGTGTGTGTAATGTATGGTACCTGTGTACTGTGAGTGTGTATGTGTAATGTATGGTACCTGTGTACTGTGTGTGTGTATGTGTAATGTATGGTACCTGTGTACTGTGTGTGTGTGTGTGTGTAATGTATGGTACCTGTGTACTGTGTGTGTGTGTGTGTGTAATGTATGGTACCTGTGTACTGTGTGTGTGTATGTGTAATGTATGGTACTTGTGTACTGTGTGTGTGTGTATGTATAATGTATGGTTACTGTGTGTATGTGTAATGTATGGTACCTGTGTACTGTGTGTGTGTATATGTGTAATGTATGGTACCTGTGTACTCTGTGTGTGTGTGTAATGTATGGTACCTGTGTACTGTGTGTGTGTGTGTGTGTATAATGTATGGTTACTGTGTGTATGTTTAATGTATGGTACCTGTGTACTGTGTGTGTGTGTGTGTGTGTAATGTATGGTACCTGTGTACTCTGTGTGTGTGTGTGTGTATGTGTAATGTATGGTACCTGTGTACTGTGTGTGTGTGTGTGTAATGTATGGTACCTGTGTATTGTGTGTGTGTATTGTGTATGTGTAATGTATGGTACCTGTGTACTGTGTGTGTGTATGTGTAATGTATGGAACCTGTGTACTGTGTGTGTGTGTATGTGTAATGTATGGTACCTGTGTACTGTGTGTGTGTATGTGTAATGTATGGTACTTGTGTACTGTGTGTGTGTGTATGTATAATGTATGGTTACTGTGTGTATGTGTAATGTATGGTACCTGTGTACTGTGTGTATGTGTAATGTATGGCACCTGTGTGCTGTGTATGTGTAATGTATGGTACCTGTGTACTCTGTGTGTGTATGTGTAATGTATGGTACCTGTGTACTCTGTGTGTGTATGTGTAATGTATGGTACCTATGTAATGTATGGTACCTGTGTACTGTGTGTGTTTGTATATGTGTAATGTATGGTACCTGTGTGTGTATGTGTAATGTATGGTACCTGTGTGTGTATGTGTAATGTATAGTACCTGTTTGTGTATGTGTAATGTATATATGTGTAATGTATGGTACCTGTGTACTGTGTGTGTGTGTGTAATGTATGGTACCTGTGTACTGTGTGTGTGTGTAATGTATGGTACCTGTGTACTGTGTGTGTGTGTAATGTATGGTACCTGTGTACTGTGTGTGTGTGTGTGTATGTGTAATGTATGGTACCTGTGTACTGTGTGTGTGTATGTGTAATGTATGGTTACTTTGTGTATGTGTAATGTATGGTACCTGTGTACTGTGTGTGTGTATATGTGTAATGTATGGTACCTGTGTACTGTGTGTGTGTGTATGTGTAATGTATGGTACCTGTGTACTGTGTGTGTGTATATGTGTAATGTATGGTACCTGTGTACTGTGTGTGTGTGTGTGTGTGTGTGTGTATAATGTATGGTTACTGTGTGTATGTGTAATGTATGGTACCTGTGTACTGTGTGTGTGTATGTGTAATGTATGGTACCTGTGTACTGTGTGTGTGTATATGTGTAATGTATGGTACCTGTGTACTGTGTGTGTGTGTGTGTGTGTGTGTAATGTATGGTACCTGTGTACTGTGTGTGTGTGTGTGTGTAATGTATGGTACCTGTGTACTCTGTGTGTGTGTGTATATATGTGTAATGTATGGTACCTGTGTACTGTGTGTGTAATGTATGGTACCTGTGTATTGTGTGTGTGTATTGTGTATGTTTAATGTATGGTACCTGTGTACTGTGTGTGTGTATGTGTAATGTATGGAACCTGTGTACTGTGTGTGTGTATGTGTAATGTATGGTACCTGTGTACTGTGTGTGTGTATGTGTAATGTATGGTACTTGTGTACTGTGTGTGTGTGTATGTATAATGTATGGTTACTGTGTGTATGTGTAATGTATGGTACTTGTGTACTGTGTGTGTGTGTATGTATAATGTATGGTTACTGTGTGTATGTGTAATGTATGGTACCTGTGTACTGTGTGTATGTGTAATGTATGGCACCTGTGTGCTGTGTATGTGTAATGTATGGTACCTGTGTACTCTGTGTGTGTATGTGTAATGTATGGTACCTGTGTACTCTGTGTGTGTATGTGTAATGTATGGTACCTATGTAATGTATGGTACCTGTGTACTGTGTGTGTTTGTATATGTGTAATGTATGGTACCTGTGTGTGTATGTGTAATGTATAGTACCTGTTTGTGTATGTGTAATGTATATATGTGTAATGTATGGTACCTGTGTACTGTGTGTGTGTGTGTAATGTATGGTACCTGTGTACTGTGTGTGTGTGTGTAATGTATGGTACCTGTGTACTGTGTGTATGTGTAATGTATGGTACATGTGTACTGTGTGTGTGTGTATGTGTAATGTATGGTACCTGTGTACTGTGTGTGTGTATGTGTAATGTATGGTGTGTGTGTATGTATATATGTGTAATGTATGGTACCTGTGTACTGTGTGTGTGTGTATGTGTAATGTATGGTACCTGTGTAATGTATGGTACCTGTGTACTGTGTGTGTGTATGTGTAATGTATGGTTACTGTGTGTATGTGTAATGTATGGTACCTGTGTACTGTGTGTGTGTGTGTGTAATGTATGGTACCTGTGTACTGTGTGTGTGTGTAATGTATGGTACCTGTGTACTGTGTGTATGTGTAATGTATGGTACATGTGTACTGTGTGTGTGTGTGTATGTGTAATGTATGGTACCTGTGTACTGTGTGTGTGTATGTGTAATGTATGGTGTGTGTGTGTGTGTATATATGTGTAATGTATGGTACCTGTGTACTGTGTGTGTGTGTATGTGTAATGTATGGTACCTGTGTAATGTATGGTACCTGTGTACTGTGTGTGTGTATGTGTAATGTATGGTTACTTTGTGTATGTGTAATGTATGGTACCTGTGTACTGTGTGTGTGTATATGTGTAATGCATGGTACCTGTGTACTCTGTGTGTGTGTATGTGTAATGTATGGTACCTGTGTACTGTGTGTGTGTAATGTATGGTGCCTGTGTACTGTGTGTGTGTGTGTGTGTAATGTATGGTACCTGTGTACTGTGTGTGTGTGTGTGTGTGTGTAATGTATGGTACCTGTGTACTGTGTGTGTGTGTGTAATGTATAGTACCTGTGTGTGTGTGTATGTGTAATGTATGGTACCTGTGTACTGTGTGTGTGTAATGTATGGTGCCTGTGTACTGTGTGTGTGTATATGTGTAATGTATAGTACCTGTGTACTGTGTGTGTGTGTAATGTATGGTACCTGTGTACTGTGTATGTGCGTATATGTGTAATTTATGGTACCTGTGTACTGTGTGTGTAATGTATGGTACCTGTGTACTGTGTGTGTGTAATGTATGGTACCTGTGTGTGTGTGTGTGTAATGTATGGTACCTGTGTGTGTGTGTGTGTGTGTGTAATGTATGGTACCTGTGTGTGTGTAATGTATGGTACCTGTGTGTGTGTGTGTGTGTGTAATGTATGGTACCTGTGTGTGTGTATGTGTAATGTATGGTACCTGTGTACTGTGTGTGTGTGTATGTGTAATGTATGGTACCTGTGTACTGTGTGTGTGTGTGTGTATGTGTAATGTATGGTACCTGTGTACTGTGTGTGTGTGTGTAATGTATGGTACCTGTGTACTGTGTGTGTGTAATGTATGGTACCTGTGTACTGTGTGTGTGTGTGTAATGTATGGTACCTGTGTACTGTGTGTGTGTATGTGTAATGTATGGTACCTGTGTACTGTGTGTATGTGTAATGTATGGCACCTGTGTGCTGTGTATGTGTAATGTATGGTACCTGTGTGCTGTGTGTGTATATGTGTAATGTATGGTACCTGTGTATTGTGTGTATCTGTATGTGTAATGTATGGTACCTGTGTACTGTGTGTGTATATATGTGTAATGTATGGTACCCGTGTACTGTGTGTGTGTGTGTGTAATGTATGGTACCTGTGTACTGTGTGTGCGTTTAATGTATGGTACCTGTGTACTGTGTGTGTGTGTGTGTGTGTAATGTATGGTACCTGTGTACTGTGTGTGTGTATGTGTAATGTATGGTGTGTGTGTATGTATATATGTGTAATGTATGGTACCTGTGTACTGTGTGTGTGTGTATGTGTAATGTATGGTACCTGTGTAATGTATGGTACCTGTGTACTGTGTGTGTGTATGTGTAATGTATGGTTACTGTGTGTATGTGTAATGTATGGTACCTGTGTACTGTGTGTGTGTGTAATGTATGGTACCTGTGTACTGTGTGTGTGTGTAATGTATGGTACCTGTGTACTGTGTGTATGTGTAATGTATGGTACATGTGTACTGTGTGTGTGTGTATGTGTAATGTATGGTACCTGTGTACTGTGTGTGTGTATGTGTAATGTATGGTGTGTGTGTGTGTATATATGTGTAATGTATGGTACCTGTGTACTGTGTGTGTGTGTATGTGTAATGTATGGTACCTGTGTAATGTATGGTACCTGTGTACTGTGTGTGTGTATGTGTAATGTATGGTTACTTTGTGTATGTGTAATGTATGGTACCTGTGTACTGTGTGTGTGTATATGTGTAATGTATGGTACCTGTGTACTCTGTGTGTGTGTATGTGTAATGTATGGTACCTGTGTACTGTGTGTGTGTAATGTATGGTGCCTGTGTACTGTGTGTGTGTGTGTGTGTAATGTATGGTACCTGTGTACTGTGTGTGTGTGTGTGTGTGTGTAATGTATGGTACCTGTGTACTGTGTGTGTGTGTGTAATGTATAGTACCTGTGTGTGTGTGTATGTGTAATGTATGGTACCTGTGTACTGTGTGTGTGTAATGTATGGTGCCTGTGTACTGTGTGTGTGTATATGTGTAATGTATAGTACCTGTGTACTGTGTGTGTGTGTAATGTATGGTACCTGTGTACTGTGTATGTGCGTATATGTGTAATTTATGGTACCTGTGTACTGTGTGTGTAATGTATGGTACCTGTGTACTGTGTGTGTGTAATGTATGGTACCTGTGTGTGTGTGTGTGTAATGTATGGTACCTGTGTGTGTGTGTGTGTGTGTGTAATGTATGGTACCTGTGTGTGTGTAATGTATGGTACCTGTGTGTGTGTGTGTGTGTGTGTAATGTATGGTACCTGTGTGTGTGTATGTGTAATGTATGGTACCTGTGTACTGTGTGTGTGTGTATGTGTAATGTATGGTACCTGTGTACTGTGTGTGTGTGTGTGTATGTGTAATGTATGGTACCTGTGTACTGTGTGTGTGTGTGTAATGTATGGTACCTGTGTACTGTGTGTGTGTAATGTATGGTACCTGTGTACTGTGTGTGTGTGTGTGTGTAATGTATGGTACCTGTGTACTGTGTGTGTGTATGTGTAATGTATGGTACCTGTGTACTGTGTGTATGTGTAATGTATGGCACCTGTGTGCTGTGTATGTGTAATGTATGGTACCTGTGTGCTGTGTGTGTATATGTGTAATGTATGGTACCTGTGTATTGTGTGTATCTGTATGTGTAATTTATGGTACCTGTGTACTGTGTGTGTATATATGTGTAATGTATGGTACCCGTGTACTGTGTGTGTGTGTGCGTAATGTATGGTACCTGTGTACTGTGTGTGCGTTTAATGTATGGTACCTGTGTACTGTGTGTGTGTGTGTGTGTGTGTAATGTATGGTACCTGTGTACTGTGTGTGTGTATGTGTAATGTATGGTACCTGTGTACTGTGTGTGTATATGTGTAATGTATGGTACCTGTGTACTGTGTGTGTGTGTATATGTGTAATGTATGGTACCTGTGTACTGTGTGTGTGTATAATGTATGGTACCTGTGTACTGTGTGTGGGTGTGTATGTATGTGTAATCTATCGTACCTGTGTGTGTGTACTGTGTGTGTGTGTATATGTGTAATGTATGGTACCTGTGTACTGTGTGTGTGTGTAATGTATGGTACCTGTGTACTGTGTGTATGTGTAATGTATGGTACATGTGTACTGTGTGTGTGTGTATGTGTAATGTATGGTACCTGTGTACTGTGTGTGTGTATGTGTAATGTATGGTGTGTGTGTGTGTATATATGTGTAATGTATGGTACCTGTGTACTGTGTGTGTGTGTATGTGTAATGTATGGTACCTGTGTAATGTATGGTACCTGTGTACTGTGTGTGTGTATGTGTAATGTATGGTTACTGTGTGTATGTGTAATGTATGGTACCTGTGTACTGTGTGTGTGTGTAATGTATGGTACCTGTGTACTGTGTGTGTGTGTAATGTATGGTACCTGTGTACTGTGTGTGTGTGTAATGTATGGTACCTGTGTACTGTGTGTATGTGTAATGTATGGTACATGTGTACTGTGTGTGTGTGTATG
This sequence comes from Bombina bombina, assembly GCF_027579735.1. Lineage (NCBI taxonomy): Eukaryota > Metazoa > Chordata > Amphibia > Anura > Bombinatoridae > Bombina > Bombina bombina. The sequence continues at coordinate 125,507,344 of NC_069510.1, forward strand.
TGTAATGTATGGTACCTGTGTACTGTGTGTGTGTATGTGTAATGTATGGTGTGTGTGTGTGTATATATGTGTAATGTATGGTACCTGTGTACTGTGTGTGTGTGTGTATGTGTAATGTATGGTACCTGTGTAATGTATGGTACCTGTGTACTGTGTGTGTGTATGTGTAATGTATGGTTACTTTGTGTATGTGTAATGTATGGTACCTGTGTACTGTGTGTGTGTATATGTGTAATGCATGGTACCTGTGTACTCTGTGTGTGTGTATGTGTAATGTATGGTACCTGTGTACTGTGTGTGTGTAATGTATGGTGCCTGTGTACTGTGTGTGTGTGTGTGTGTAATGTATGGTACCTGTGTACTGTGTGTGTGTGTGTGTGTGTGTGTGTGTGTGTAATGTATGGTACCTGTGTACTGTGTGTGTGTGTGTAATGTATAGTACCTGTGTGTGTGTGTATGTGTAATGTATGGTACCTGTGTACTGTGTGTGTGTAATGTATGGTGCCTGTGTACTGTGTGTGTGTATATGTGTAATGTATAGTACCTGTGTACTGTGTGTGTGTGTAATGTATGGTACCTGTGTACTGTGTATGTGCGTATATGTGTAATTTATGGTACCTGTGTACTGTGTGTGTAATGTATGGTACCTGTGTACTGTGTGTGTGTAATGTATGGTACCTGTGTGTGTGTGTGTGTAATGTATGGTACCTGTGTGTGTGTGTAATGTATGGTACCTGTGTGTGTGTAATGTATGGTACCTGTGTGTGTGTGTGTGTGTGTAATGTATGGTACCTGTGTGTGTGTATGTGTAATGTATGGTACCTGTGTACTGTGTGTGTGTGTATGTGTAATGTATGGTACCTGTGTACTGTGTGTGTGTGTGTATGTGTAATGTATGGTACCTGTGTACTGTGTGTGTGTGTGTGTAATGTATGGTACCTGTGTACTGTGTGTGTGTAATGTATGGTACCTGTGTACTGTGTGTGTGTGTGTAATGTATGGTACCTGTGTACTGTGTGTGTGTATGTGTAATGTATGGTACCTGTGTACTGTGTGTATGTGAAATGTATGGCACCTGTGTGCTGTGTATGTGTAATGTATGGTACCTGTGTGGTGTGTGTGTATATGTGTAATGTATGGTACCTGTGTATTGTGTGTATCTGTATGTGTAATGTATGGTACCTGTGTACTGTGTGTGTATATATGTGTAATGTATGGTACCCGTGTACTGTGTGTGTGTGTGTGTAATGTATGGTACCTGTGTACTGTGTGTGCGTTTAATGTATGGTACCTGTGTACTGTGTGTGTGTGTGTGTGTGTAATGTATGGTACCTGTGTACTGTGTGTGTGTATGTGTAATGTATGGTACCTGTGTACTGTGTGTGTATATGTGTAATGTATGGTACCTGTGTACTGTGTGTGTGTGTATATGTGTAATGTATGGTACCTGTGTACTGTGTGTGTGTATAATGTATGGTACCTGTGTACTGTGTGTGGGTGTGTATGTATGTGTAATCTATCGTACCTGTGTGTGTGTACTGTGTGTGTGTGTATATGTGTAATGTATGGTACCTGTGTACTGTGTGTGTGTGTGTAATGTATGGTACCTGTGTACTGTGTGTATGTGTAATGTATGGTACATGTGTACTGTGTGTGTGTGTATGTGTAATGTATGGTACCTGTGTACTGTGTGTGTGTATGTGTAATGTATGGTGTGTGTGTGTGTATATATGTGTAATGTATGGTACCTGTGTACTGTGTGTGTGTGTATGTGTAATGTATGGTACCTGTGTAATGTATGGTACCTGTGTACTGTGTGTGTGTATGTGTAATGTATGGTTACTGTGTGTATGTGTAATGTATGGTACCTGTGTACTGTGTGTGTGTGTGTGTAATGTATGGTACCTGTGTACTGTGTGTGTGTGTAATGTATGGTACCTGTGTACTGTGTGTATGTGTAATGTATGGTACATGTGTACTGTGTGTGTGTGTATGTGTAATGTATGGTACCTGTGTACTGTGTGTGTGTATGTGTAATGTATGGTGTGTGTGTGTGTATATATGTGTAATGTATGGTACCTGTGTACTGTGTGTGTGTGTATGTGTAATGTATGGTACCTGTGTAATGTATGGTACCTGTGTACTGTGTGTGTGTAATGTATGGTTACTGTGTGTATGTGTAATGTATGGTACCTGTGTACTGTGTGTGTGTGTGTGTAATGTATGGTACCTGTGTACTGTGTGTGTGTGTAATGTATGGTACCTGTGTACTGTGTGTGTGTGTAATGTATGGTACCTGTGTACTGTGTGTATGTGTAATGTATGGTACATGTGTACTGTGTGTGTGTGTATGTGTAATGTATGGTACCTGTGTACTGTGTGTGTGTATGTGTAATGTATGGTGTGTGTGTGTGTGTGTGTATATATGTGTAATGTATGGTACCTGTGTACTGTGTGTGTGTATGTGTAATGTATGGTACCTGTGTAATGTATGGTACCTGTGTACTGTGTGTGTGTATGTGTAATGTATGGTTACTTTGTGTATGTGTAATGTATGGTACCTGTGTACTGT
>NC_069510.1:125512415-125522415 GCF_027579735.1 Bombina bombina
CTGTGTACTGTGTGTGTGTGTGTAATGTATGGTACCTGTGTACTGTGTATGTGCGTATATGTGTAATTTATGGTACCTGTGTACTGTGTGTGTAATGTATGGTACCTGTGTACTGTGTGTGTGTAATGTATGGTACCTGTGTGTGTGTGTGTGTGTAATGTATGGTACCTGTGTGTGTGTGTATAATGTATGGTACCTGTGTGTGTGTGTAATGTATGGTACCTGTGTGTGTGTGTGTAATGTATGGTACCTGTGTGTGTGTATGTGTAATGTATGGTACCTGTGTACTGTGTGTGTGTGTATGTGTAATGTATGGTACCTGTGTACTGTGTGTGTGTGTGTGTGTATGTGTAATGTATGGTACCTGTGTACTGTGTGTGTGTGTGTAATGTATGGTACCTGTGTACTGTGTGTGTGTGTGTAATGTATGGTACCTGTGTACTGTGTGTGTGTAATGTATGGTACCTGTGTACTGTGTGTGTGTGTGTAATGTATGGTACCTGTGTACTGTGTGTGTGTATGTGTAATGTATGGTACCTGTGTACTGTGTGTATGTGTAATGTATGGCACCTGTGTGCTGTGTATGTGTAATGTATGGTACCTGTGTACTGTGTGTGTGTGTGTGTGTGTGTGTGTATGTGTAATGTATGGTACCTGTGTACTGTGTGTGTGTGTGTAATGTATGGTACCTGTGTACTGTGTGTGTGTATGTGTAATGTATGGCACCTGTGTGCTGTGTATGTGTAATGTATGGTACCTGTGTACTGTGTGTGTATATGTGTAATGTATGGTACCTGTGTATTGTGTGTATCTGTATGTGTAATGTATGGTACCTGTGTACTGTGTGTGTATATATGTGTAATGTATGGTACCCGTGTACTGTGTGTGTGTAATGTATGGTACCTGTGTACTGTGTGTGTGTGTGTTTAATGTATGGTACCTGTGTACTGTGTGTGTGTGTGTGTAATGTATGGTACCTGTGTACTGTGTGTGTGTATGTGTAATGTATGGTACCTGTGTACTGTGTGTGTATATGTGTAATGTATGGTACCTGTGTACTGTGTGTGTGTGTATATGTGTAATGTATGGTACCTGTGTACTGTGTGTGTGTATAATGTATGGTACCTGTGTACTGTGTGTGGGTGTGTATGTATGTGTAATCTATCGTACCTGTGTGTGTGTACTGTGTGTGTGTGTATATGTGTAATGTATGGTACCTGTGTACTGTGTGTGTGTGTATATGTGTAATGTATGGTACCTGTGTACTGTGTGTGTGCGTATATGTGTAATGTATGGTACCTGTGTACTGTGTGTGTGCGTATATGTGTAATGTATGGTACCTGTGTACTGTGTGTGTGCGTATATGTGTAATGTATGGTACCTGTGTACTGTGTGTGTATATGTGTTTGTATGTGCAATATTTTGTCACTACAATTCAGTCTTCATTTTTTTGGTTGCACAATGTTGCGTGTTTCTATAACTTTCTTGTTTCTACGCTAGGCTGAGCTAGATTTATCAAATGGCGGCTGATTTATCAAATGACGGGCGGACATGATTAGCTGTAGCGACAGCGAATTATGTCTGCCCGACGTCGCTAAAAGTCGACAGCATACGCTGTCGGCATTTAACATTGCTCGAGCATTTCTTGTGAAATGCTTGTGCAATGCCGCCCCCTGCTCATTTGCGGCTAATCAACCCGAATGTATTGGATCAGGATGATTGCAGTTGGCACATCCTTTAAGTCTTATGACTGCTGCTTCTTAACTTCAGTTTCCGGCGAGCTGGAAAACTTTGGGGGTAGATTGCAGCATTCGCAGCTTAATATATCTACCCCAAAGCCTGAATGTGAATGAATTGATGTTAAAGCATGACCATACCAATCATGGGAACAGAACAAGCTACGGTTTAAGGACTACATTCTAGGTCGGATTGACCTACTAGGGCACCGGGAGATTTCCTGGAGGGCTGATTAGCTACAGTTTAAGGAAGTGATGCATCTGTATCTCTCTTCTATTCTCCTCTGAGCTATATGTAATAAGCTCACAAAGGATTTCCTTGTAAGTTTTATTTCCCAGACCATGTACCATTAAGTAACGCACTCCCAGGAATATACAAAAACATTGTTAGCCTTACCTCCTTTGAATGGTTTCTAGTGTCTAGTTAGGTCACATTGTGAGACAATGACACGCCGTTTTGAGAGTCTTCTCCAGATCATGCTATGGATAATCATTTTTACACTGTAAGAGAGTCATGAATGAAATTGGGTTGTAGGTGCCTATATAACCGGTGGTATATAGATTATATGTTCTTCATTTGGAAAGGGTGAATTTGAATTGTTGTATTCGGTTATTGAAGACTTTGAATAATTTGGGTCTAAAAGTAAACTGAATCTCTTAGATATTGATATAAAGATAAAAAAAGAACATGGGGACTTTCCCTTGCTTGAATTGCATGAGTTGTCATGCAGTAATAAAAGGAGTATTTTTTCATCATCCACATAGTGGGAAAAAGTTTGCAATCAAGGGGTATTATACTTGTGAAACCACCCATGTTGTGTATCTCATAAAGTGTCCATGTGCCTTTATCTATATAGGGGAGACCACCCGTAAGGTGAGAGATCGTATAAGGCAGCACAGGTCTAACATCAGATGCAAAAATAAAGAGGCTCCATTGTCCAATCATTTTTTAGAAAAAGGACATAACATCAGCCAACTAAGGGGGCAGGTCATTGACCATATTCCCCCTAATAGAAGAGGTATTGATAGGGAACGTTTACTAAAACAAAGAGAGATGTGGTGGGTGCATAAATAAGATAGTATGACACCAAAAGGTCTCAATAGGGACTTTGACTTAAGTTGTTTTTTCTAATGTCTCTTGTAGTCTGCTCCTTGAGAGTTAAACACATATCTCTCTATCCCTGTTATTCACATTCTCTGTAATTCATTCTAGCTCTGATATGTTTTTAGTATTTTCATGAATTGTTTTAAGAAAGTTTGTTTCTATGAACTTGTGTAATTATATGTTTTGTAACATTGTGATTTTAGTTACAATGTATTTATAAATGTTGGTGCATGCATAATTTTGGCCATTAGAGGGAGCCCTTCTCCCAGTTAGAGTGGAAATGGCGCCAAACTTAAGGTATTTAAAGATCTAATAGGCCTATATCTAACTACCAAGCATGAATAAGGGGCTGTGACCCCGAAATGTCGCTGACTGTGCAAAATAAAGTATTTTAAGTGCTAGAGACCTTGCTCTTCCTTGTGTGTGTGTAATGTATGGTACCTGTGTACTCTGTGTGTGTGTATGTGTAATGTATGGTACCTGTGTACTGTGTGTGTGTGTATATATGTGTAATGTATGGTACCTGTGTACTGTGTGTGTGTGTGTGTATATATGTGTAATGTATGGTACCTGTGTACTGTGTGTGTGTATATATGTGTAATGTATGGTACCTGTGTAATGTATGGTGCCTGTGTACTGTGTGTGTGTATATGTGTAATGTATGGTACCTGTGTACTCTGTGTGTATGTGTAATGTATGGTACCTGTGTACTGTGTGTGTGTATATATGTGTAATGTATGGTACCTGTGTACTCTGTGTGTATGTGTAATGTATGGTACCTGTGTACTGTGTGTGTGTATATATGTGTAATGTATGGTACCTGTGTACTCTGTGTGTGTGTGTAATGTATGGTACCTGTGTACTGTGTGTGTGTGTGTAATGTATGGAACCTGTGTAATGTATGGTGCCTGTGTACTGTGTGTGTGTATATGTGTAATGTATGGTACCTGTGTACTGTGTGTGTGTGTGTAATGTATGGTTACTTTGTGTATGTGTAATGTATGCTACCTGTGTACTGTGTGTGTGTATATGTGTAATGTATGGTACCTGTGTACTCTGTGTGTATGTGTAATGTATGGTACCTGTGTACTGTGTGTGTGTATATATGTGTAATGTATGGTACCTGTGTACTCTGTGTGTATGTGTAATGTATGGTACCTGTGTACTGTGTGTGTGTATATATGTGTAATGTATGGTACCTGTGTACTCTGTGTGTGTGTGTAATGTATGGTACCTGTGTTCTGTGTGTGTGTGTGTAATGTATGGTACCTGTGTTCTGTGTGTGTGTGTGTAATGTATGGTACCTGTGTACTCTGTGTATATGTGTAATGTATGGTACCTGTGTACTCTGTGTGTATGTGTAATGTATGGTACCTGTGTACTGTGTGTTTGTATATATGTGTAATGTATGGTACCTGTGTACTCTGTGTGTGTGTATGTGTAATGTATGGTACCTGTGTACTGTGTGTGTGTGTGTATGTGTAATGTATAGTACCTGTGTACTGTGTGTGTGTATGTGTAATGTATAGTACCTGTGTACTGTGTGTGTGTATGTGTAATGTATGGTACCTGTGTAATGTATGGTACCTGTGTACTGTGTGTGTATATGTGTAATGTATGGTACCTGTGTACTCTGTGTGTGTGTGTGTGTATGTGTAATGTATGGTACCTGTGTACTGTGTGTGTGTGTATGTGTAATGTATAGTACCTGTGTACTGTGTGTGTGTGTATGTGTAATGTATAGTACCTGTGTACTGTGTGTGTGTATGTGTAATGTATGGAACCTGTGTACTCTGTGTGTGTATGTGTAATGTATGGTACCTGTGTACTGTGTGTGTAATGTATGCTACCTGTGTACTGTGTGTGTATATGTGTAATGTATGGAACCTGTGTACTCTGTGTGTGTATGTGTAATGTATGGTACCTGTGTACTGTGTGTATGTGTAATGTATGGTACCTGTGTACTGTGTGTATGTGTAATGTATGGTACCTGTGTACTGTGTGTGTGTATGTGTAATGTATGGTAGAGTGAGGGGAAAGCGGAGCTGCTGCAGAGTACTTCCGCGTAGGACCGGGGGTGAGCAGGTCAAACCAAAAGCTGGGAAGGGGTGAGTGGAGCCAACCAAGTAGCGGAGGACGACCGCCAAAGACTCAGCAAGAAACAAAAAAATGGAAGGTTGCTGAGCAACAGGTAAAAAAAGACTTTATTCCATTAAAAAATAAGGAAACACAAAACAGCAAGGAGGGTAGTTAGCCATCTAACATGTTTCGCGCTGGTATGCGCTTACTCATAGATGCTAAGTGCAAGTAAGGGAAGCTGATGCATTTAAAGGGGCAGGAACCAATAGGAGATAAATCTGTTAGTTTTTGTATTACAATCAGTTTCACACATAAACTTTCTCCTTATTAATTACAATACTCAGCCCCATTAAGATGCATTAGGTTGTATACTTAAAAACAAAAACATATTACTTGTGAAAGTATAGCAATACTTGGCATGTTTAGAAAATTGCATCAATATTTACATCAAAGAATTATTACAAATTACTTAGAAAACAGTTTTTATGATAGAACAAGAAAAGGGAGAAAAAAGGGACTTAAAGATCACTATTATGCAAATAAGGTAATAACGAAATGGAGCCATATTGCCCAATTTGATATTAGAGCACAATTGGTATTGGTCATCCTCATGTTTTAAACAGTGTAGGACCGCTGAAAACACGAAAAACATTTGAAAAATGACCATACACAACAAAAAGGGGAAGTTATAACCATATAGCATTGCTTGTTCATCCATTGGTGTAATTAAAGGGGTCACATAAGTGGACACAATACATGAATAGAAAGTATGTAAAGAACATATGAAGAATATATGCATGTATATGAGAGATACAAGATACATGTACATGAATGTCAACAGAGACTAAATTAATATGGAAATCTTTGTACATGAAATATCCACATACATGCTTCATATGTATATATTTATGTGTATGTGTGTCACCACACATGTGATCCCATACAGATACCTTTCTCTTGTGATCAAGTGTATATAGATTGGGGTAAATGGAACCTGTCCAAAATGTCACATAGATAAATAAACAAGTGCTGAGAACATACTAATTTGAAAATATATGTATGAATATCAGTATACATTGACAAGCGTATAAACTCATATTTATCTAATCGACAAAGTATCTCATGTCCCACTCTAAGTTCATACCCAGTGGTGATTTAGATCTTAACTTATAGATCCAAAATAACTCCTTATCAAGTATTTTTGACACATTACCACCACGTAGGGGAACTCTAGCTATATCTATGACCTTAATTTTAAACCTAGGTACATTAGTGAAATGAAAAAGGTTGAAATGTTTTGCTACTGCGGAATCTTTATTAAATTTAAATGCCACATGTGAAGGTGATTTGAAACAACTTTTTAATACATTGGAAAAATTATTAATGTCAGACCTACGGTCTATGTGGGATGTTGTCACATTAACACACTATATAGATGTGAAAAGAATTCCCAGGGGTCTCAGAATAAAGAAATACCCAAACTATGACCTTGAAGACAGTGACCTCCAGGATGAATGGAATACAGCTTTAAATGAATGCTCTTTTTAAAGTTGTTGGGGGTCCTGATTAAAAGCAAAGAACAGAAAAGAAATAATCTAAAAGAAAAAATAGTGACCACCAAAGCAGACCTAAAGACACGTAAGACCGATGAACACTATGCAGAACTAAAATCACAAATGAAAGATAAGATAAAGAAAGCAGATGCAGAAATTGCTGAAAAGAAGAGAAATAAATTTCTACGTGATCGAGAGGACTATGAAAATAACAGAGTATACGATTGGTCAAGGTTCTGCAGACGCCAAAGGAAACCTTCAAAGAAGCGGTCGAATGATGTGGAAGACAGCAAAACCCTTAAACCGATTTTGAAAAAAGATAAAGAACGTAGGGTGGTCTTCTCATCCACCGAACCTGAATCTACCGATCGTGACTCTGAGTCCTCGGGATCCAGTGATGACATATCTGTTCCAGTGTCTCCCCACCCCTCTTCTCTCTCTCTCTCCTTACAGGGTACATCCAAGAAGGATAAAGCGTATGGTGATAAGGCAGCCCGTCCTAAAACTCGCAATCAACCAAGTATCCCTTTAGGAAACGCACAAGAAGATCAAGAAAGAAAAAGAGAAGACAACATGGGGAAACAACAGAAATTGCGGAAGAAGAAATAACTCTGAATATTATCAATCTCTCCAACACACAGCTATCCTTGGAACATGAAAAGGTTTTGAAAAAGGGACTAGGATTTGCACCGACACACAAGTTTTCTGCATTTAGAACATTAATAGATGTAAATAAGTTTATCAGGAAACTGACACTTAAAAGGTTTTTTCATTCTGAGCACACAGCCACTTATGATGTATCCAATTCCAACTCTAATCTCTTGTCTAGTAGCACTGATAAAAATGTAGATTGGAATAAACTATTTTCCTTCTCAGACATTTGCTTAATTGAAACCTTAGATCATTTAAATGCAGAAATTACGGACTCTAAACAAGAGAGTCTACCAACTCCTAGGAAATATGAGTCTAATTTTTATCCTAGACACTTTAGGGGGAACTTTATCAACTCTTTTCATAAGCGAATAGAGGAAGATCTAGTTACCGATATAAACATAATCTAACTATTCAAGAACAACAAGCTGTGAGGGATTTAGCTGAGAATGACGACATTGTCATCCGTAATTCGGATAAAGGTGGCAATGTCGTTGTTCTCAATAAATCCGACTACATGATAGAAGCTGCCAGACAGCTGTCTGACAGTATTACATATAGAAAACTTGAGTCCGATCCCACCACACTCTTTTCAAAACAACTACAGAGACTACTAGTACAGAGACTACTAGTACAGAGACTACTAGTACAGAGACTACTAGTACAGAGACTACTAGAAGAAGCTGTGTCTCTAGGCATTTTCACTACAGAAAAATCCAGATACCTTTTACCAACCAATGCCATTACACCCATATTTCATTACCTGCCTAAAACGCAAAAGAGCCTTTCATCACCGCCAGGGCGTCCCATCATTTCAGGCATAGGCTCCCTTTTGGAGCCTATGTCTGAATGGATAGATAGCATACTGCAACCTCTGGTTAAGAATTTGTATAGCTATATTAGGGACTCAGGTCATCTCTTAGAAATATTGCAAAATTTTGAATGGCAGGAAGGTTATAAATGGGTGACAATTGATGCCACATCCTTGTATTCTTCTATACCTCATGTACATGGATGCCGGGCCTTGGAATTTTTCCTGAATAGGAATACCTCTTATAGTGATGAGATCAAACAATTCATCCTGGAGGTTGTGGAGTTCCTACTTACCCACAACTATTTTATTTTTGATTCTGCTTATTATTTACAGCGTCAGGGAACAGCTATGGGGGCAAAATTCGCCCCCTCTTATGCAAATCTGTTTGTGGGTAGGTGGGAGCTCCAACACATATATGATATAGGGGAGCCTTTCAGGTCTGGCATCCTTATGTACATGAGGTATATAGATGACCTTATCTTCATTGTGAAGGATGATTTTCCTTTTGATGAATTTTTATCTATCATAAATGATAATGAAATTAACCTGAGGTTTACTGGAGATTTACATCCTGAGGGAGTTAATTTTTTGGATCTCCATCTTTATGGTGATAATTCAACACATAAGATTCTATCAAGTACATACAGAAAGGACACAGTAGGTAATACCATCCTTCATGTTACTTCATGTCACCCACATCACTTAGTGAAATCAATACCTAGGAGCCAATTTATCAGGCTTAGGCGTAATGCCAGTAATCTTGAAAATTATATGCAAGGTGGTAAAGAGTTGATCATACGACTCAAAGCCAGAGGCTACAACGAAAAAGAATTACTTAAAACATTTGAGGAGATTAAATATTGGAAACCAAAATCTAAATATCTTCCTCTTTCAGTAGGGATAACCAGTAGTACTACTACACTTAGGGATGACCCTAAAAAGAAAAACTATCTTGATGAGAATAGTATTGTATTTTCAACTGAATTTTCACTCCAATACAATTCTATTTGTGGTATTATTAAAAAACATCTACATATCTTGAGAGGTGATGAAATCCTACAACCTCATATTAAAAATTGCAAATTTGTAGCAAAAAAAACACCTACACTAGCCTCAAAGCTTTCACCTAGCTTAGTGAAATCCAATACAAGGACTGATACTAATTGGCTCAGGGGTAAAGGTAATTTCAAGGCACATCTTTAAAATTGTCTAACATGTGACACCATGGACTACACCAACACATTTTGTAGTGCAGTTACAGGTGAAACTTTTAAAATTGACTTCTATGCCACTTGTCTTACCTCTTGCATAGTATATCTACTCGATTGCCAACTTTGTGGGGCCCAATATGTTGGTCAATCAACTAGGAGCCTTAGAGATCGTACTAGGGAACATTTGAGGGATGTGAAAAACTTTAATAAAGATTCTGCAGTAGCGAAACATTTCAACCTTTTTCATTTCACTAATGTACCTAGGTTTAAAATTAAGGTCATAGATATAGCTAGAGTTCCCCTACGTGGTGGTAATGTGTCAAAAATACTTGATAAGAAGGAGTTATTTTGGATCTATAAGTTAAGATCTAAATCACCACTGGGTATGAACTTAGAGTGGGACATGAGATACTTTGTCGATTAGATAAATATGAGTTTATACGCTTGTCAATGTATACTGATATTCATACATATATTTTCAAATTAGTATGTTCTCAGCACTTGTTTATTTATCTATGTGACATTTTGGACAGGTTCCATTTACCCCAATCTATATACACTTGATCACAAGAGAAAGGTATCTGTATGGGATCACATGTGTGGTGACACACATACACATAAATATATACATATGAAGCATGTATGTGGATATTTCATGTACAAAGATTTCCATATTAATTTAGTCTCTGTTGACATTCATGTACATGTATCTTGTATCTCTCATATACATGCATATATTCTTCATATGTTCTTTACATACTTTCTATTCATGTATTGTGTCCACTTATGTGACCCCTTTAATTACACCAATGGATGAACAAGCAATGCTATATGGTTATAACTTCCCCTTT
>NC_069510.1:125527415-125562415 GCF_027579735.1 Bombina bombina
GTGTGTGTAATGTATGGTACCTGTGTACTGTGTGTGTGTATGTGTAATGTATGGTACCTGTGTACTGTGTGTATGCGTAATGTATGGCACCTGTGTGCTGTGTATGTGTAATGTATGGTACCTGTGTACTGTGTGTGTATATGTGTAATGTATGGTACCTGTGTACTGTGTGTGTATATGTGTAATGTATGGTACCTGTGTACTGTGTGTGTGTGTATATGTGTAATGTATGGTACCTGTGTACTGTGTGTGTGTGTGTAATGTATGGTACCTGTGTACTGTGAGTGTAATGTATGGTACCTGTATACTGTGTGTGTGTGTGTGTGTGTAATGTATGGTACCTGTGTACTGTGTGTGTGTGTGTGTTTAATGTATGGTACTTGTGTACTGTGTGTGTGTGTGTAATGTATGGTACCTGTGTACTGTGTGTGTGTGTGTGTGTGTTTAATGTATGGTACCTGTGTACTGTGTGTGTATGTGTAATGTATGGTACCTGTGTACTGTGTGTGTATATGTGTAATGTATGGTACCTGTGTACTGTGTGTGTGTGTGTGTGTGTTTATATATGTGTAATGTATGGTACCTGTGTACTGTGTGTGTGTAATGTATGGTACCTGTGTACTGTGTGTGTATATGTGTAATGTATGGTACCTGTGTACTGTGTGTGTGTAATGTATGGTACCTGTGTACTGTGTGTGTATATGTGTAATGTATGGTACCTGTGTACTGTGTGTGTGTATATGTGTAATGTATGGTACCTGTGTACTGTGTGTGTATATGTGTAATGTATGGTACCTGTGTACTGTGTGTGTGTAATGTATGGTACCTGTGTACTGTGTGTGTATATGTGTAATGTATGGTACCTGTGTACTGTGTGTGTGTGTGTGTGTGTTTATATATATGTGTAATGTATGGTACCTGTGTACTGTGTGTGTATGTGTAATGTATGGTACCTGTGTACTGTGTGTGTGTGTATATGTGTAATGTATGGTACCTGTGTACTGTGTGTGTGTGTGTGTAATGTATGGTACCTGTGTACTGTGTGTGGGTGTGTGTGTATGTGTAATGTATGGTATCTGTGTGTGTGTACTGTGTGTGTATATGTGTAATGTATGGTACCTGTGTACTGTGTGTGTGCGTGTATATGTGTTTGTATGTGCAATATTTTGTCACTACAATTCAGTCTTCATTTTTTTGGTTGCACAATGTTGCGTGTTTCTATAACTTTCTTGTTTCTACGCTAGGCTGAGCTAGATTTATCAAATGGCGGCTGATTTATCTAATGGCGGGCGGACATGATTCGCTGTAGCGACAGCGAATTATGTCTGCCCGACGTCGCTAAAAGTCGACAGCATACGCTGTCGGCATTTAACATTGATCGAGCATTTCTTGTGAAATGCTTGTGCAATGCCGCCCCCTGCTCACTTGCAGCTAATCAACCCGAATGTATCGGATCAGGATGATTGCAGTCCGCCACCTTTTAGTCTTATGACTGCTGCTTCTTAACTTAAGTTTCCAGCGAGCTGGAAAACTTTGGGGGTAGATTGCAGTATTCGCAGCTTAATATATCTATCCCTAAACCTGAATGTGAATGAAGCATGACCATACCAATCATGGGAACAGAACAAGCTACGGTTTAAGGACTACATTATAGGTCGGATTGACCTACCAGGGCACCGGGAGATTTCCTGGAGGGCTGATTAGCTACAGTTTAAGGAAGTGATGCATCTGTATCTCTCTTCTATTCTCCTCTGAGCTATATGTAATAAGCTCACAAAGGATTTCCTTGTAAGTTTTATTTCCCAGACCATGTACCATTAAGTAACGCACTCCCAGGAATATACAAAAACATTGTTAGCCTTACCTCCTTTGAATGGTTTCTAGTGTCTAGTTAGATCACATTGTGAGACACTGACACGCCGTTTTGAGAGTCTTCTCCAGATCATGCTATGGATAATCATTTTTACACTGTAAGAGAGTCATGAATGAAATTGGGTTGTAGGTGCCTATATAACCGGTGGTATATAGATTATATGTTCTTCATTTGGAAAGGGTGAATTGGAATTGTTGTATACGGTTATTGAAGATTTTGAATAATTTGGGTCTAAAAGTAAACTGAATCTCTTAGATATTGATATAAAGATAAAAAATCAATAAATTGTTACAAAAAAAATTTAATACATTTTTTTTTAAGAAATATTCCCAAAGGACAGTTTCTGAGGCTAAATAAAAATTGTACAGATAATAGGGACTATGATATACAAGCAAACACTCTAAACAAGAGATTTTTGGAAATGTGAAACGGTAAAAATAGAACTTAGTAATATCAGAGAGTGATAATAAATTATTTGTGTCATTTATAACTAAACTAAAGTCCACTGAAAAGTTGTTAATATCAGCTGCTCTAAGGACACTTAATATGGAAGATTGAAACTACCTTTGGACATTTTAATATTTATTTGCCTGATTGAGAAGTATATGTTTGCGCACTCTTGTTGTATAATAATTTATTAATTTTATATTTATTTACTAGTGTGATGTGTGTTTAGCTTTTACTACCTTTTTGTTTTTATATCCAATCTTATTTCTGGTGTCTAAACAGGAGATAGCTTTAAGGGAAGTTTAACATCTTCTTAGAACTAAGAAATACCAATTGCTGTGAGCAATTGAAAAGAATGTACTTACATAGCACTCAACAGCACAGGTTTTATACTAGCTAGGTACCATAGGTAAAGAAGCCCATGAAAGGCAAGTTTAAAACTTAGCTTTTAATAACTCGGTTAAAAAATAAATTCTAAAAAATATCAGTCAGTGTGACCGAGAATGAAGGTGATTTCAAGGGGGGGATATTACCTCCCAAATCACAATATGTATAATATAAAGACCCCTGTATGGTCTCCTTAGGTAATACCCTTGATAGAAAGGGAGTAATACAAATGCACCTCCTTATTCAGTTGGTTAGGGTGTGTGTCAATATCACAATAAGATTACCCCTACTGTTACTCTTAATCTGAGTCAGGGGATATCAAAGGTAATGTCACACCTTCCGAAATAAATTATAAGGTGCAGTTGTCTATAGGAGATGTGAGTTTAAAAGAGTTTTTTGTAAAATTAAATCTATTATTCAGTACCTGAATTGATTGGATACTCCTATTATTTACCTATTAGTTAATAGTTGCTGGTAAGATTCAACACCAATTGTCCTCTTATTTATCTTACATTACACAGTGTACTGGTATTGTTTGGATTCTTTTATGGATGGCACTAGGAATACAGTTACCAAACCACGTACTTATAATATCAGTTCAGCTTTTTATCATCCAATCAGATAATGAAGCTACCGAGGATGTGTTGATTCTTAAAGTAAAAGACCAAAGGAGGAGTGTGAGGGTACCAAAACACCTAAACAATAGTGCTGCTACAGTCCCGTATCATAAATACTACAGGGAATTTATCCTTATAGTATACCCAGTGTGCTCTCTTTAAATCGCTTGGCAGTTATCATGGTTTGACCAGATTCAACAGTGGAATACAAGTGAGTTCGTGTATGTACTCGATGTGGTCTCACCTTTATCGACAGTCCAAGGAATGTCCTTTATACAGGGCCGTCTGTTGCTTCCATAGCATCCATAGGTAGGTAAGAACCTCACTTTCTTTCCAATCCGTTTATGCCGCACTTCATTCGGAACTTTTTCAGAGGCGCCGTAAATTTACGCCTACCCGGGGGCGTGTCCGATAAGGACTGGGCGATCCTCCAACCGGATGATTCCAGGCCGCAATAGAGATTGACGTCAGACCAGAGTTCCACCAATCCGATTCACCCTCAAGGACCGCACCTTCTCGGCAACGAGTCAGCGACTCTGCACAGTATGTTGATGCCGATTTGGCGTCCAGGATAACCAAGCACTCCGGGGATAATTAGGGTAGCACAGAGCAGGGATACTAGCGCTCTCCAGGCAAAAAGATCCACCACAGCAAGAAAGGAGATGAGAGCGCTAGTAATATAGATAAAACATAACCTTTATTTGGTTATTAAAAAGTAGAACAGATAGTCATTATTAGAACAATTAATTAATGTTAAACACAACAAATATATTCGAGATCAAACAGACTATGACACAGATTCAGTGTATATTTGGAACCGTACTAGACGGACACAGGTTCGCAGACTGCAGAATAGAAACAGAGGGAGGCGAAACAGAAGAGGCAGGAGACAGTCACAAGTGTCATTTTCTGACACACAGGCTGACTCAGGTGACAGCACTAGTGGAGATGAGGTGACAGCACGCAGGGGTATTTTAAAACACACTCCAAGTGAAGTAAAAGATACCCGGACAGTACCACACAAGAACACAGGAATAGTATATGATAACAGAAAGGGAGATACAGGGAGCAAATATAAAACCAGTGAACCTGAAAAAACCTCAAATAAGACAAATGAGACTGATAATGAACGGCAGGATAAGTCTGCTAATTCTGACATCGGACAAAAACATTTACAACAGTTTTTTTCCTTCCCCCAGAGCAACCCAGACAGGGGGTGACATCAGGTCGGGGGAGAGGGGGATACAGACTCAGGGAGGCAAGGAATCAAATAAAATACAAATGACTTGTGTCATAAATCTCTCTGACATAGTGTTAACTGATGCCCAGATGCGTGTACTGAGCCTTGGTTTAGGATTTGTTCCAACTACCAACTTCAATCTCTTTCACACAGTAATAGATTTGAACCGGCTGGTTCGCAATATTACGCTTAAGGTTTATTTTTCAAATGATAACACTATGTCGCCCAATGTGGAACAAAATACCCATTGGGTTACTACCAATTTAAATACTGATCTCACATTCTCTGAATCATGTGATCTGGTTTCACTCAATAGCCTCCTGGTGGAGAGTAATAGATCTGACTCACCACAGGAGGTAAATAGAGTAAAAAGTTTAAAGCCTCCGTCAAAGTTCTATCCGGTACATAGCAGGGGTCAAGTGGTAGAAAAATTCTACAAGAGAGTAGAGAATGATTTAAAGCTTTTAGCTGACTCTACAAGAAATACCCCTGGTAACCTTAACAGAGCGGAAATGGAAGCTTTGAATTATCTGTCTAATAACCGAAATCTGGTTATTAAAAATGCGGACAAGGGTGGCTCAGTTGTGGTTATGAACAGGGCCCAATATATCGATGAAGCCCTCCGACAGCTGAACGATATAAATTGTTATACAGTTCTATCGGCTAACCCCACATACCGCTTTAAAAGAGAACTTATGCACCTTTTGGATGAAGGAGCAGAGAGTGGCTTTATAGACAATGATACATTGTCATATCTGTATGTTGAACATCCAGTCACTCCTGTGTTTCATCACCTCCCAAAGGTGCATAAGTCTCTGACTGATGTAAAAGGACGTCCAATAGTCAGTGGCATAGGTTCATTATTTGAACGGTTGTCTGAATGGTTGGATATGATTCTTTATCCTTTCGTTCTGGCTCTCCCTAGCTTTCTTAGAGACACGAAACATCTTATGAATCTAGTGCAAGATGTCGTATGGGTGGAAGGATAGAGTCTGTGGGTTACCATAGATGTAACAGCCCTCTATTCCTCCATTCCACACTCTAAGGGGTTAGAAGCACTATCATTCTTCCTAAAGAACTGGTCCTCCTTTTCTAAGGAGTTTCAAAAGTATATTCTACAAGTAGCTGAATTTCTACTAACTCACAATTTTTTGGAGTTTGAGGGGGTGTTCTACCTCCAGAGATGTGGGACAGCTATGGGGGCGAAATTCGCCCCCTCCTATGCCAACCTATTTATGGGTTGGTGGGAGCTGTCCCACATCTTTGGAGATAGAAATCCCCAACGTGGCTCTGTCACCTTCTATCGACGCTTTATCGATGATTTGATCTTGATCTGGCATGGTGAACATGATGATCTTGGGGACTTCCTAAGGGACCTTAATGCCAATGATATTGGTTTGAGGTTCACTAGTGAAGTTGAACCTACCAAGATTAACTTTTTGGATATAGTGCTGAAGGGTAACCCTAATGGCACTGTTGAAACAAGCCTATACAGAAAACCTATATCAGGAAATTCTGTACTGCATGCTAAGAGCTGTCACCCCAAGCATGTGCCATATGCAATCGCAAAAGGTCAGCTCATGCGAGCCAAACGGAATTGTTCTGAAACTGGAGAGAGCACAGTACAAATGGTAGAAGTTAAAAAACGACTATCTCAAAGAGGCTATCCAAAAAGAATTTTGAATAGAGCATATAAAGAGGTGGACAAAGTAGATAGGTGTGAATTACTTAAAGATAAACCGCCCAAAGAGAATAAAGCCCAGAGAGGTGTGACGTTTGTCACTGAATATAGTGCTCAATATGAGGATGTCTGCAACATTGTTAAAAAACACTTTGGAATGCTAATTGCAGACGATAGACTCATACAGTGTGTCAAAGAGGGGCTCAGATGCTCCTATAGACGAAATCGATCTCTGAGTAATATACTTTCTCCTACAGTCCTTACAAGAGATGCTTCCCAGGGCAGTGCCTGGTTAAGTTGTAAAGGCTCCTATAGATGCGGTAGCTCTAGATGTGGGGCGTGTGAATATCTGACGGTGTCAGAACAATTCACTTCGACGGTGACAGTAAAAACTTATGACATCAATTTCTGCATGAATTGTACATCTACCTACATTATCTACTGTATCACATGTACAGGATGTGGAAAGCAGTACATAGGACTCACCACCAGGGAGATTAGAACAAGAATTATTGAGCACCTATCCACTATCAGGATGGGAAAAGCTACCACCCCCTGGTACACCACTTTGCTGAAATCCATGGAAAGAACTTAACATGTTTTTCTTGGCAACCTATAGATATGGTACTGAGACCCAAGCGTGGGGGAGATCGGGAAATAGCACTATCCAAGAGAGAGATGCTATGGATCTTCAAGCTAGATACTAGGATACCAAGAGGTCTGAACTCTGAGTTCGACCTTATAAACTATTGGGAATAAGTTACCATATCTTGGGGTCTCTAGTCTAGTCTGTTAGATAGACTACCATACATATTGATATGATTACTTGGATACAATCATTTGAGTATTCCTCTATTCCACCCTTTTTTCCTCTCCCCCTTCTTCTCCCCTCTCCCCAGAATTCCTGATGTCTACTACCTCAGTTGTTTCACTCCCTGCATATAATCCAATATATTTTGGATTTATTGCCTTATGGTTACTATTGAGTGTTGTTTAACATATTATATATATTGACCACAGTACTATTTATCTGTGATAGATACATACTCATGTAATACATAAGGTAATGTTCAAGATCTATATATATACATATACATGCTCTGAAAATATGGACCAGGAGCAAGCCTGCAGCTATTAACTGCATTGCACAGAATAGTGTTATTCCCTCGTTTGTATCTGAGGTACCTAGATACTATAGTATCCATATATTCTAAAGCATATGTATTATGTTTTATCACAGTCTGAATTGTGTCCATTTGGGTACGTGCTATAACATATACAAAACATATATACACAATAATTCAGCACCCCACGGTTATACAAATTGATCTTGTTGTGTTTTACTCTATTCATATATATATCTCTCTCTGTTTTACAAAAATAACGTTATGCATTGTGAGAAACATAGTCTGAATAGTAAAAGAAGGATATTATCTGACTCCATCTAACCCATATGTCTATGTCCATTTATATCAAAATTGGTATTCAAGTTGTTTGTGCCTATACGTATTAAGCGAAGTTTGCAATGTTTGAACCAACAATACTGCATTTGTGCCAGTATGTATATTTAACAATCTGTATAGTAACAAACAAACACCTTTTACTGATTAACTTATGTTTTTTGAATTGTTCAATTGAGTCCGTGCTACCTTCTAATATGTAAGGGGTTAAACAGATTCTGGGCGTGTTATTGTTTTTAATGACATGTTTGTTTTATCCAATGATGATGGTGCAATTATGTATAAAAAGCACACCTGTGGCTGGCATCAATATGCTATGATTACGGCCTAGCCGAAACACGTAAGCCTGCCGGCCAGAGGTACCCCCTCTATTTGTTCTAATAATGACTATCTGTTCTACTTTTTAATAACCAAATAAAGGTTATGTTTTATCTATATTACTAGCGCTCTCATCTCCTTTCTTGCTGTGGTTGATTCTTAAAGTACCCACGCTATTACAACAAATTCACATAGTATTAGGGTGAACCATCTGGAAAATCAAGTAATTCACAGAAATGAGATAATTATATGGATCCAGGAAATAATTATAATTTTTACCCTAATTGCATTTGTCTCCTCAATATATTGGACACTATTGTTATATCTACCACTGTAAGGTCGATATGGATGGTGTGGCTAAGCATAAATTATAATTTGATAGTCCTGGCTTGCCAATGTTTCCCTTATTGATGGGAAATAATCTTAACAGCCTCCAAAGCCAATATTCCTTTTGTTGTGATTGTCGGCTTAATAAGTCCCTTTTAGAAATACACAAAAATCGGTAACCCCGAAATTGATCTGTTAATGTATTGTTAACTATTGCGATGTAATAATATTGAGGGATGCTTGGTGTAACATACTTTGGTGTGGTAAGACTTCAGAGACACTTGCACATTAAATGCATACCAATCTCAGTTGGTTTATTATTGGAGGGTGAAAATGTAATTGACAGAAAAGCTGTTTATATCTGGGGACCGCTATTCCTATATGACCAGTATTACCCTTGTTCGGATCTAATTTATTATATATACTGAGTTATTCAGTCTTACACAATTGGTTGGTAATATAAATGATACCCAGACTACAAAGTGCACAGGTTATCTCGAGTGTGTAATTCTACAGATATCTTGGACTTAGTGTCAAAAGACCTTTTGACAAAGCCGTTTAGGCGAAACATGTCAGGGCTACGGGAGACTATCTCTCCCTTTTAAACAAACCAGCAGTGTGACTTGTTGAACGAATGTGTTATTAGAATTTAATTTAAACCTGTATGTATGTGAGAGTGCCTGGTTGAAATATATTTAAGCTGAATACAACCAAATAATTTACCTGACCAAAGTATCCTATCAACTACTATCTCACAGCGGTTGCAATGGTAATAGATTTACCGGAGGGGGGAAAAACAGAATTTATGTTTACCTGATAAATTTCTTTCTCCAACGGTGTGTCCGGTCCACGGCGTCATCCTTACTTGTGGGATATTCTCTTCCCCAACAGGAAATGGCAAAGAGCCCAGCAAAGCTGGTCACATGATCCCTCCTAGGCTCCGCCTACCCCAGTCATTCGACCGACGTTAAGGAGGAATATTTGCATAGGAGAAACCATATGGTACCGTGGTGACTGTAGTTAAAGAAAATAAAATATCAGACCTGATTAAAAAAACCAGGGCGGGCCGTGGACCGGACACACCGTTGGAGAAAGAAATTTATCAGGTAAACATAAATTCTGTTTTCTCCAACATAGGTGTGTCCGGTCCACGGCGTCATCCTTACTTGTGGGAACCAATACCAAAGCTTTAGGACACGGATGAAGGGAGGGAGCAAATCAGGTCACCTAAATGGAAGGCACCACGGCTTGCAAAACCTTTCTCCCAAAAATAGCCTCAGAAGAAGCAAAAGTATCAAACTTGTAAAATTTGGTAAAAGTGTGCAGTGAAGACCAAGTCGCTGCCCTACATATCTGATCAACAGAAGCCTCGTTCTTGAAGGCCCATGTGGAAGCCACAGCCCTAGTGGAATGAGCTGTGATTCTTTCGGGAGGCTGCCGTCCGGCAGTCTCGTAAGCCAATCTGATGATGCTTTTAATCCAAAAAGAGAGAGAGGTAGAAGTTGCTTTTGACCTCTCCTTTTACCTGAATAAACAACAAACAAGGAAGATGTTTGTCTAAAATCCTTTGTAGCATCTAAATAGAATTTTAGAGCGCGAACAACATCCAAATTGTGCAACAAACGTTCCTTCTTTGAAACTGGTTTTGGACACAGAGAAGGTACGATAATCTCCTGGTTAATGTTTTTGTTAGAAACAACTTTTGGAAGAAAACCAGGTTTAGTACGTAAAACCACCTTATCTGCATGGAACACCAGATAAGGAGGAGAACACTGCAGAGCAGATAATTCTGAGACTCTTCTAGCAGAAGAAATCGCAACTAAAAACAAAACTTTCCAAGATAATAACTTAATATCAACGGAATGTAAGGGTTCAAACGGAACCCCCTGAAGAACTGAAAGAACTAAATTGAGACTCCAAGGAGGAGTCAAAGGTTTGTAAACAGGCTTGATTCTAACCAGAGCCTGAACAAAGGCTTGAACATCTGGCACAGCTGCCAGCTTTTTGTGAAGTAATACCGACAAGGCAGAAATCTGTCCCTTCAGGGAACTTGCAGATAATCCTTTTTCCAATCCTTCTTGAAGGAAGGATAGAATCCTAGGAACCTTAACCTTGTCCCAAGGGAATCCTTTAGATTCACACCAACAGATATATTTTTTCCAAATTTTGTGGTAAATCTTTCTAGTCACAGGCTTTCTGGCCTGAACAAGAGTATCGATCACAGAATCTGAGAATCCTCGCTTCGATAAAATCAAGCGTTCAATCTCCAAGCAGTCAGCTGGAGTGAAACCAGATTCGGATGTTCGAACGGACCCTGAACAAGAAGGTCTCGTCTCAAAGGTAGCTTCCAAGGTGGAGCCGATGACATATTCACCAGATCTGCATACCAAGTCCTGCGTGGCCACGCAGGAGCTATCAAGATCACCGACGCCCTCTCCTGCTTGATCCTGGCTATCAGCCTGGGGATGAGAGGAAATGGCGGGAACACATAAGCTAGATTGAAGGTCCAAGGTGCTACTAGTGCATCCACTAGAGCCGCCTTGGGATCCCTGGATCTGGCCCCGTAGCAAGGAACTTTGAAGTTCTGACGAGAGGCCATCAGATCCATGTCTGGAATGCCCCACAGGTGAGTGACTTGGGCAAAGATTTCCGGATGGAGTTCCCACTCCCCCGGATGCAATGTCTGACGACTCAGAAAATCCGCTTCCCAATTTTCCACTCCTGGGATGTGGATAGCAGACAGGTGGCAGGAGTGAGACTCCGCCCAAAGAATAATTTTGGTTACTTCTTCCATCGCTAGGGAACTCCTTGTTCCCCCCTGATGGTTGATGTACGCAACAGTCGTCATGTTGTCTGATTGAAACCGTATGAACCTGGTCCTCGCAAGCTGGGGCCAGGCCTGGAGAGCATTGAATATCGCTCTCAGTTCCAGAATATTTATCGGTAGAAGAGATTCTTCCCGAGACCAAAGACCCTGAGCTTTCAGGGATCCCCAGACCGCGCCCCAGCCTATCAGACTGGCGTCGGTCGTGACAATGACCCACTCTGGTCTGTGGAACATCATCCCTTGAGACAGATTGTCCAGGGACAGCCACCAACGGAGTGAGTCTCTGGTCCTCTGATTTACTTGTATCTTCGGAGACAAGTCTGTATAGTCCCCATTCCACTGACTGAGCATGCACAGTTGTAATGGTCTTAGATGAATGCGCGCAAAAGGAACTATGTCCATCGCCGCCACCATCAACCCGATCACTTCCATGCACTGAGCTATGGAAGGAAGAGGAACGGAATGAAGTATCCGACAAGAGTCCAGAAGCTTTGTTTTTCTGGCCTCTGTTAGAAAGATCCTCATTTCTAAGGAGTCTATAATTGTTCCCAAGAAGGGAACCCTTGTTGACGGGGATAGAGAACTCTTTTCCACGTTCACTTTCCAACCGTGAGATCTGAGAAAGGCCAGGACAATGTCCGTGTGAGCCTTTGCTTGAGGAAGGGACGACGCTTGAATCAGAATGTCGTCCAGGTAAGGTACTACTGCAATGCCCCTTGGTCTTAGCACCGCTAGAAGGGACCCTAGTACCTTTGTGAAAATCCTTGGAGCAGTGGCTAATCCGAAAGGAAGCGCCACGAACTGGTAATGTTTGTCCAGGAATGCAAACCTTAGGAACCGATGATGTTCCTTGTGGATAGGAATATGTAGATACGCATCCTTTAAATCCACCGTGGTCATGAATTGACCTTCCTGGATGGAAGGAAGGATAGTTCGAATGGTTTCCATCTTGAACGATGGGACCTTGAGAAATTTGTTTAAGATCTTGAGATCTAGGATTGGTCTGAACGTTCCCTCTTTTTTGGGAACTATGAACAGATTGGAGTAGAACCCCATCCCTTGTTCTCTTAATGGAACCGGATGAATCACTCCCATTTTTAACAGGTCTTCTACACAATGTAAGAACGCCTGTCTTTTTATGTGGTCTGAAGATAACTGCGACCTGTGGAACCTCCCCCTTGGGGGAAGTCCCTTGAATTCCAGAAGATAACCCTGGGAGACTATTTCTAGCGCCCAAGGATCCAGAACATCTCTTGCCCAAGCCTGAGCGAAGAGAGAGAGTCTGCCCCCCACCAGATCCGGTCCCGGATCGGGGGCCAATATTTCATGCTGTCTTGGTAGCAGTGGCAGGTTTCTTGGCCTGCTTTCCCTTGTTCCAGCCTTGCATTGGTCTCCAAGCTGGCTTGGCCTGAGCAGTATTACCCTCTTGCTTAGAGGACGTAGCACCTTGGGCTGGTCCGTTTTTACGAAAGGGACGAAAATTAGGTCTATTTTTTGCCTTGAAAAGCCGATCCTGAGGAAGGGCGTGGCCCTTACCCCCAGTGATATCAGAGATAATCTCTTTCAAGTCAGGACCAAACAACGTTTTCCCCTTGAAAGGAATGTTTAGTAGCTTGTTCTTGGAAGACGCATCAGCCGACCAAGATTTCAACCAAAGCGCTCTGCGCGCCACAATAGCAAACCCAGAGTTCTTAGTCGCTAACTTAGCCAATTGCAAAGAGGCGTCTAGAGTGAAAGAATTAGCCAATTTGAGAGCATTGATTCTGTCCATAATCTCCTCATAAGGAGGAGAGTCACTATCGAGCACCTTAAGCAGTTCATCAAACCAGAAATATGCGGCAGTAGTGACAGGGACAATGCATGAAATGGGTTGTAGAAGGTAACCCTGCTGAACAAACATCTTTTTAAGCAAACCTTCTAATTTTTTATCCATAGGATCTTTGAAAGCACAACTATCCTCTATGGGAATAGTGGTGCGTTTGTTTAAAGTAGAAACCGCTCCCTCGACCTTGGGGACTGACTGCCATAAGTCCTTTCTGGGGTCGACCATAGGAAACAATTTTTTAAATATGGGGGGAGGGACGAAAGGAATACCGGGCCTTTCCCATTCTTTATTAACAATGTCCGCCACCCGCTTGGGTATAGGAAAAGCTTCTGGGAGCCCCGGCACCTCTAGGAACTTGTCCATTTTACATAGTTTCTCTGGGATGACTAAATTTTCACAATCATCCAGAGTGGATAATACCTCCTTAAGCAAAATGCGGAGATGTTCCAATTTAAATTTAAATGTAATCACATCAGATTCAGCCTGCTGAGAAATGTTCCCTAAATCAGTAATTTCTCCCTCAGACAAAACCTCCCTGGCCCCCTCAGATTGGGTTGGGGGCCCTTCAGAGATATTAATATCAGCGTCGTCATGCTCTTCAGTAACTAAAACAGAGCAGCCACGCTTACGCTGACAAGGGTTCATTTTGGCTAAAATGTTTTTGACAGAATTATCCATTACAGCCGTTAATTGTTGCATAGTAAGGAGTATTGGCGCGCTAGATGTACTAGGGGCCTCCTGAGTGGGCAAGACTCGTGTAGACGAAGGAGGGAATGATGCAGTACCATGCTTACTCCCCTCACTTGAGGAATCATCTTGGGCATCATTGTCATTATCACATAAATCACATTTATTTAAATGAATAGGAATTCTGGCTTCCCCACATTCAGAACACAGTCTATCTGGTAGTTCAGACATGTTAAACAGGCATAAACTTGATCAGAAAGTACAAAAAACGTTTTAAAATAAAACCGTTACTGTCACTTTAAATTTTAAACTGAACACACTTTATTACTGCAATTGCGAAAAAACATGAAGGAATTGTTCAAAATTCACCAAATTTTCACCACAGCGTCTTAAAGCCTTGAAAATATTGCACACCAATTTTGGAAGCTTTAACCCTTAAAATAACGGAACCGGAGCCGTTTTAAGCTTTAAACCCCTTTACAGTCCCTGGTATCTGCTTTGCTGAGACCCAACCAAACCCAAAGGGGAATACGATACCAAATGACGCCTTCAGAAGTCTTTTATAAGTATCAGAGCTCCTCTCACATGCAGGGCCGGATTTACATCTCAGGTGCCTATAGGCACAAAAACCTGAAGCGCCCCCCCCCACCCCCCCACCCCCCCTAGAAAAAAGTGGAAAAAATGAGGACTTTTTTTTATTATTATTTAGGACAACTAAAAATAAATATTAGATGTAAAATTACATTTTCCCTTTTATGGAGATACACAAATACACACACCAATTGCAATATTTGTTGTAATGGAAGCTACACCAAAAATCAATATTCACTTGACTCAAATGGCCATACAATTTCTATTATGTATAACAAAAACAAATCATGTTAAACTTTTAATGCAAAATATTCTAAAGAAAACCCTATTTAAAGGGACATCAAATGTGACAGTTTGCTGGGCATTTTATTATTGCACTAGTGCTTGCAGAGAAGTGTGTTAGCCTCTTGCAAAAGAGTTAAACACATAGTCAATGTCAGTTCTGAGACAGCAATACACATCTGTGCAGACCCAGATGGGCTCATAGGACATGTTTATTGACAAGCCATTAGTGTATTGCTTTTCTGGAGATGACTTTGACTATGTGCTTAACATTTTGTTGGAGTCAAACACAGTTTTGTGTAAACAATAGCAATATTAAAACTAGCAGCATGCAAGCTCATCACCATCAACAACCTGTGCAGCCAGTGGAAGAAAATATAAAATGTAGGGAAAAAAATCTTGTAAACTCTGATATTTTTGGTACAAACACACACAGATGTTACATTTATTTTGTTCTGAAATATAAATATCATATGATGTTGCTCTCAAAGGAAAACATGGAATGTTGTAGATTATATGTAATCCAGGGGTCAACAAATGTGTTTAAAATTAGAATTTAGAAATTCAATGGGAGGGGTTTAGTTTTAATCTTTGCCCCTCTCTCCTTCATGGCTCCCTCAACTGCTGTAACATATTCCCAATGAAACACTCGACTTTGTAGGCACCTGGCAGCACAATTCTTACTAAAATAAATGCCCTCATAAAAAAAAAAAAAAAAAAAAAAAATTTTTTTTTTTTTTTTTTTTTTTTTTATTATTGACAGGCAGGCGCCCCTCACTGCAAGGCGCCTGTAGGCACATGCCTACTGTGCCTAATGGGAAATCCGGCCCTGCTCACATGCGACTGCATGCCATGCCTCTCAAAAACAAGTGCGCAACACCGGCGCGAAAATGAGACTCTGCCTATGCTTTGGGAAAGCCCCTAAAGAATAAGGTGTTTAAAACAGTGCCTGCCGATATTATTATATCAAAATACCCAGATAAAATGATTCCTCAAGGCTAAATATGTGTTAATATCAATCGATTTAGCCCAGAAAAAGTCTACAGTTTAAATAAGCCCTTATGAAGCCCTTATTTACAATCGTAATAAACATGGCTTACCGGATCCCATAGGGAAAATGACAGCTTCCAGCATTACATCGTCTTGTTAGAATGTGTCATACCTCAAGCAGCAAGGGACTGCAAACTGTTCCCCCAACTGAAGTTAATTGCTCTCAACAGTCCTGTGTGGAACAGCCATGGATTTTAGTTACGGTTGCTAAAATCATTTTCCTCATACAAACAGAATTCTTCATCTATCTTCTGTTTCTGAGTAAATAGTACGTACCAGCACTATTTGAAAATAACAAACTCTTGATTGAATAATGAAAAACTACAGTTAAACACTAAAAAACTCTAAGCCATCTCCGTGGAGATGTTGCCTGTACAACGGCAAAGAGAATGACTGGGGTAGGCGGAGCCTAGGAGGGATCATGTGACCAGCTTTGCTGGGCTCTTTGCCATTTCCTGTTGGGGAAGAGAATATCCCACAAGTAAGGATGACGCCGTGGACCGGACACACCTATGTTGGAGAAATTTAATTTAAACTAACAGCCAGGATAACAAACTGCTAACTATATACCAGTAGGAACCCATTTATATTTACTTTTATACTGGTCCGCTTACACTGTAAATTTCACTACAAGAAGAGGGGAGATCAGTTCCCTCTTATACATACTAGACAGCTGCACTGTCAGTCACAAATAGAGTGTAATAACGGAACCACTAGTTTGGGGAATTAATTTGAAGTATTCTACGATAAATATTTATTTTTCCCAGCGATATTACAGTGCTAATAATACTAATAATATAATTAATCCAACAGTGGTAATAGCACAAATCGCGGGATGGTCTTTTGACACTAAGTCCAAGATATCTGTAGAATTACACACTCGAGATAACCTGTGCACTTTGTAGTCTGGGTATCATTTATATTACCAACCAATTGTGTAAGACTGAATAACTCAGTATATATAACAAATTAGATCCGAACAAGGGTAATACTGGTCATATAGGAATAGCGGTCCCCAGATATAAACAGCTTTTCTGTCAATTACATTTTCACCCTCCAATAATAAACCAACTGAGATTGGTATGCATTTAATGTGCAAGTGTCTCTGAAGTCTTACCACACCAAAGTATGTTACACCAAGCATCCCTCAATATTATTACATCGCAATAGTTAACAATACATTAACAGATCAATTTCGGGGTTACCGATTTTTGTGTATTTCTAAAAGGGACTTATTAAGCCGACAATCACAACAAAAGGAATATTGGCTTTGGAGGCTGTTAAGATTATTTCCCATCAATAAGGGAAACATTGGCAAGCCAGGACTATCAAATTATAATTTAGGCTTAGCCACACCATCCATATTGACCTTACAGTGGTAGATATAACAATAGTGTCCAATATATTGAGGAGACAAATGCAATTAGGGTAAAAATTATAATTACTTCCTGGATCCATATAATTATCTCATTCCTGTGAATTACTTGATTTTCCAGATGGTTCACCCTAATACTATGTGAATTTGTTGTAATAGCGTGGGTACTTTAAGAATCAACACATCCTCGGTAGCTTCATTATCTGATTGGATGATAAAAAGCTGAACTGATATTATAAGTACGTGGTTTGGTAACTGTATTCCTAGTGCCATCCATAAAAGAATCCAAACAATACCAGTACACTGTGTAATGTAAGATAAATAAGAGGACAATTGGTGTTGAATCTTACCAGCAACTATTAACTAATAGGTAAATAATAGGAGTATCCAATCAATTCAGGTACTGAATAATAGATTTAATTTTACAAAAAACTCTTTTAAACTCACATCTCCTATAGACAACTGCACCTTATAATTTATTTCGGAAGGTGTGACATTACCTTTGATATCCCCTGACTCAGATTAAGAGTAACAGTAGGGGTAATCTTATTGTGATATTGACACACACCCTAACCAACTGAATAAGGAGGTGCATTTGTATTACTCCCTTTCTATCAAGGGTATTACCTAAGGAGACCATACAGGGGTCTTTATATTATACATATTGTGATTTGGGAGGTAATATCCCCCCCTTGAAATCACCTTCGTTCTCGGTCACACTGACTGATATTTTTTAGAATTAATTTTTTAACCGAGTTATTAAAAGCTAAGTTTTAAACTTGCCTTTCATGGGCTTCTTTACCTATGGTACCTAGCTAGTATAAAACCTGTGCTGTTGAGTGCTATGTAAGTACATTCTTTTCAATTGCTCACAGCAATTGGTATTTCTTGGTTGTTTCCTTTAAGTGTACAGCACCTAAG
This sequence comes from Bombina bombina, assembly GCF_027579735.1. Lineage (NCBI taxonomy): Eukaryota > Metazoa > Chordata > Amphibia > Anura > Bombinatoridae > Bombina > Bombina bombina. The sequence goes on from NC_069510.1 coordinate 125,545,324, forward strand.
TTCCAGAGTATATTCAGATTGTCTCCATCAATACAGTTAACACATATGAGATACTAATATCAGTAGGAACGCAGCACTAGTAGTGCCGTCGTCTTTTCTTCTCCCTTGTAACATCTTCTTAGAACTACCTGTGCGTTTTTAATAGGGGACTATATAACAACAATGGGCCAGATTACAAGTGGAGCGCTAAATAATGCTTTGTTGAGACATTTGCGCTCCACTGCGTAATACCAAGGCACGATAATGTGTGCTGGTATTACAAGATTTCAGCAATGAGACTTGGGGTTCACATTACTGGGAAGTATTGCGCTCACAAGAACTTCCATAGACTCCTAGAACTCCTCCTAGAACTTCAGCGCCAGCGAAGGGGGTAAGTCGTGCAGCGATGGCAGCAAATATAAATATATATGCATATGCTGATATACATATATTTATGTGTTAATATGTGTACATACACATCATATATACATATTAACACATAAATATATATGTATATCGGCATATACATATATATTTACTGGGAACACATAGTTCCCATAGACCGCAATGTAAAGGCACTTTTCAGTGCCGTTTTGTTTGTCTAACACCCCACTCTCGCCAACTTTAGCCCCAAAATACTGCCTGGTGCAGTACTTTTATTAAAAAATGCTGCCATCTTTATTTTTTAATAAAATACACTACATTGACTGAGGCCCTTCTGGAAAAAATGGTGCCCTCTTATTAATACGTTCCACATAGATCTGAAACAGCAGATCATGAGACCATTTCTCCAGTTGGAGGTGATGCCCCAGCTTAATTTTAACTTTAACCCCGGTGAAACTGAGGGGGAGGCCCTCAATATCACCAAATACCCGACTGAGGAAATGCTTTTCTAGACAATGGGATCCAACCCGTTCCTTTTTTTTTTTTTTTTTTTTTTTTCTCTCCCTCCCTTCCCCACCTCTCCTCCTCGCCTTGAACCCCACCCTTTTATTACAATGTTAGTATGTTATAGTTACTGTTATTGTTATATGTAATGTTATAAAATTATCTTGGAAAATGGAGAGTGGCATATAAAGTTTACTGGACGGACTTTATCACATCAAACTGCTACAGGTTAAAGCCTATAAAGACAATATCTAGCCCTCATCTTTCATGGACTAATCTGCGCACTTGGCCCTGACAAGCCATCTGCAGAAGTGTAATCAATATGGATGCAAACTACTAATGTAATTTCTATGTTATCTATTGTAATGCCTGATTTTCTGTTGTGCCATATTTGTTTCCAGTAATAAAAAGAATTAAAAAAAAAAAATACACTACATTGTATTTTGGGGGCATTTGGGGCATATTTGTAAAATTAACCAGAGATCTGATCTCTGGCTAATTTTATAAGCGCTCATAGCTACCACAAGCTCACGGTAGCAATAACCAGACACTTGTAATGGCTGATTAATTTGGTTTAACACAAATAAATCAACCCCCTTAACCAATATCTATAACCCAAATAGATTAATAATCTATAAAAAATATTAAATTATACATATTGACCATTAACTCAAATTCCTCCATTATGACAACAATGTCAATTACTATTGCGCTCATCATAACATCCTAGTCATTCTCATTCCTAAGGCGAGATTGTTAGCCAGAACGTCTGACACTTTTATACACTGTCCACTAGAGGTCAGTGTGCTCATAGAAAACAATTTGACCACTAACTGTATAGATAAAAACAACCAAAAAAAAGTCACATGCGTGTGCATTTATTACATATAAAAGTTAACATAAAAATAATATATAGTCAGTATAAGAATACATGTATTGCTGGTGGGACCTCTGATTTTGTAAAGAAAAAAAAACCTTCATCTATAAGCTGTAAAAAAACCCATATATCAGTTACCCATATTGGAGGGATGTCCATTTCACCAGCTTTTGTCATTAACAAAGGGAAAAAGAGGGGAAGTTGTTTGTGTTTCTAAAATATATAATAGCTGAGAATTCTCTTCATGTTGTTACGGATTATACTGGAAGTGATGCTGGAATACGTGGCAGATATATACTGTATGCATCTCACAATTACTTCATATTAAAACGAGTAAACTCCCCATCCCCAGTTTAAAAACAGGGCTGGCGCCGTCATAGACCAAACCGAGGGCCAACATAACCGTAGCTAGTTTCATATCATAAACCATTGTTTTCCTAACTGAATGCAGTTTCTTGAGACAAAAGAATTATAAATGTCAACATATTCACTGCTTGATGTCCCATTGAAAATGGTTAACCTCTTCCCGACATCCTTTATGGGCAGTCAGTTTATTGAGTTCCTGGCACAGTGTTACCAATAGGAGGCGACAGACAGAAGGATTTGCAGGGCCATGGAGAAGCAAGGAATTTGAGCAATGCTGTAGGCCACGGAACGCGTTGGAGCTTTCAGTGCCAGCACGTATGCAACTGTGTGGATCAGACGGCATAGGAAGAAAATTCTAAAGTGGAACCTGGCTACAGTAGGGTTAGGATCCAAGATTGAATAGATGGCTCCAAGGAACAGAAAAGGGAAAATGTTCTCCATATCATTTCTGTGGGCCCTAGAAAACGAACAGAAGAGAGCGTGTTAGTGAAGGACAGACACAGATTTATGCATTGTGTCAATAAATGTATATATCTGTAAATAAAATACAATTTAAAGTTGCAGACTGTCATATACCTTAAAGGGACACTGAACCCAATTTTTTTTTTGTGATTCAGATAGAGCATGCAATTTTAAGCAACTTTCTAATTTACTCCTATTATCAATTTTTCTTCGTTCTCTTGCTACCTTTATTTGAAAAAGAAGGCATCTAAGCTTTTTTTTTGGGTTCAGAACGCTGGATAGCACTTTTTTATTGGTGGATAAATTTATCCACCAATCAGCAAGGACAACCCAGGTTGTTCACCAAAAATGGGCCGGCATCTAAACTTACATTCTTGCATTTCAAATAAAGATACCAAGAGAAAGAAGAAAAGTTGATAATAGGAGTAAATTAGAAAGTTGCTTAAAATTTCATGCTCTATCTGAATCACGAAAGAAAAAATTTGGGTTTAGTGTCCCTTTCACTACCCATAAACAAGGCCTTGCATTATAAAGGTATTTACTAAGAGCCCTCTACCTTGTTAGCTGACATGTAAATATAAAAAAGAACTATGAGGTATATGGTGAGTATGTATTGTCACTTCCACGAAGGGATATAGGTAGATTTGCTGCATATTAAGATTAGCACAAGCTAGTTGCCCACTCGCTTAGAGAATGGTGGATGCACAGTACAATTACATTTAGTGAATAGATAAAAAAAATATCTCTTGGAAGTAAAATTTGCACTTTATATTTGCAAGTTTACTGCTCATACTTGTTATAACTCTTACTAAAAAGAAATCTTCCCTATTGGGAAAAAATAAAATAAATTTTAACCTCATAATCAAATCATAATGATAAAAGATTTGTTTAGTTTTTTTCAAATAATTTGTCCCAATAGGGAATATTGTTTTTGGACTTTAAACAGTATTATTAATGCCTGGAGGAAATCTGTCTCCGAACCTGATTTTATCCACTATAAGTTCATATTTACACACCTTCCCTTCCTTAGCCAAGCAAACCTACTTCTCTAATATCTACTCTTTCCTCAAACCCTAAACAACTCTTCTCAAGCAACCTAACACAAGCCCTGCAACCTTCCATTTCCACCCCCGGTCACCCCCTCTGCCACTCTCTGCATCTTCCCCACAGCAACTGAGAATGAAGTGGGTTCTTTGCCTTCCTCATGCCTTACTACCTGCCCACTTGACCCTATACCTTCTCATATAATACCTACTCTGTCTTCCACCCTCACTCCAGCTCTTACTCACATTGTCAACCTATTCCTTTCTACCGGTTCATTCCCATCTTTTTTCAAACACGCAAAAAACCCTCCCTTGATCCTAATTCTCCTACAAGCCCCATATCACTGCTTTCACTAACCTCAAAACTCCTGGAAAAACTAAGTTTTCCACCGCCTAACCGGCTTCCTGTCCTCCAATTCCTTGCTTGATTCCCTGCAATCTGGCTCCTATCCCCAACACTCAACTGAGACTGCCCTCACCAAGGTTGCTAACAATCTTCTTTCTGCTAAATAATGGCCATTACTCTCTACTTACCTTACTTGACCTCTCAGCTGCCTTTGACACAGTTGACCACCCACCCCCTCCTCTTACAGAAAATCAGTTATCTTGGTCTCTGTGACACGGCGCCCTCTTAGATTCCATCTTCTCTCTCAAATAGGTTCTTTTCTGTCTCATTTGCTGGCAACTCCTCCTCTTCATTGCCTCTGTCTATTCCAGTAATTCAAGACTCTGTCCTGGGCCCTCGTCTCTTTTTATACTTCTTCAACATCTATGGCTTTAACTATCACCTCTATGCTGATGATCTACCTCTCTACCCCTGCTCTCTCTCCCTTTGTCCTTTCTCATGTCAGCGACTGCTTATCTGGCATTTCTTTCTGGATGGCCTCACACCACCTTAAGATTAACATGTCTAAGACGGAGTTCCTTCTAATCTCCCCTCTGCTCTACTACAATTTATGGCTTTTCTATCACCATTGGTGGGATCCCTATCTCCTAATTACCCCAAGTCTGCTGCTCCAGGGGTACACTTGACTCCAATCTGTCCCCCACATCCAATTACTCTCTTCATCCTGCCGCAACCACCTACACAATATCTCCAAAATTCGTCCATTTCTGAATGCTGATACCTCTAAGCAAATAATACACTCACTGGTAATTTCCAGACTTGACTATTGAAATAACCTAACTGGCTTTCCTCTCTCCCACCTCTCTCGCCTTCAATCCATCCTAAATGCCTCTTCTAGGCTAGTCCACCTCTCCCGATGCTCTGTATCTGCTGCACCTCTCTGCGAGTCCCTTCACTAGCTCCTTATTCACAGCAGAATTAAATTCAAAATTCTCGCCCTGACCTACAAAGCCCTCACCAATGCATCCCCACCCTACATGTCCTCACTAATCAACAAATATACCCCAGCCCGCCCCCTAAGGTCCAACAATGACTTACTCCTTTTAACTTCTATCATCACCTCCTCCCATGCTACACTGCAGGACTTCTCTCCTGCAGCACCAACCCTCTGGAACCCACTTCCCCTAATCTAATTAATTCCACTTACCTAATAATTGCCCTCATCAAATGCTTTACTAACATCATTCTCACCCTTACAGTCCTCCTTTTTATCGCCCTTCTAGACTGTAAATTCCCACGGGAATAGGGCCCTTAATTAATCCTGTATTTGTTTGAAAAAAGGCAGCAGGATTTGTTGGCGCTTTATAAATGAAGTATAATAATAACGTAGCATGTTGGACAGTGATATATTGTATCATAATCTCACTAATGTTTAGCCAGTGTTCTCTGCTTTGTCTCGTACAAGGCTCTATTTATTTATACAGCGCTAACTGTGTACCATTAAATAGTCCATATGTTTATCCAAGACAAATTGCAGAGGATCATACGTGAAACGGGGAGGGAAGGGATTCCCTGCGCAAATAATATCACTACTGAAGACCTAAGGCTGTTCAGAACATAACAAAAGTTAAGATCATTTAAGGTTGCCGTCTTTAAGTAAAGACAATAGAAAGAAGAGTTTCTGTCATTCTCTGTTGTACATTTCTATTAATAGGAAGTTCAGAGCTTGCCAATAACCTACGGTAAAGCCACCAGACCCTTGGCTCATTAAATGGTGCATTTATCGTAAAGGGACATCCAACCAACACAATATTCAATTCCCCATAAAGGGCTAGATTACAAGTGGCGCGATCATTTTCTTTAGCTTGCGCGCTGTGCTAAAAGTATGTGTGCACATACATATATCCATATATAAATACATAAATACACATATATAGACATGTATACATACACATTATGGGCTAGATTACAAGTGGAGCGCTAAATTATCGAACGCCTGCAAATGGGCGCGCAATAATTAATCAGCCATTACAAGTGGCTGGTCATTGCTACCGCAAGCTCGATTTAGCAATTAGCACTTATAGAATTAAACAGAGATCAGATCTCTGGTTAATTTTATAAATGTGCCCCAAATGCCCCCAAAATACAATGTAGTGTATTTTATTAAAAAAAAATAAAGACAGCAGCATCTTTCTTTTTTAAATAAAATGACTGAACTAGACAGTATTTTGGGGTAAAGTTGGTGGGAGTGGGGTGTTAGAAAAAAAAGAAAATGGCACTGAAAAGTGCCTATGTGTTCCCAGTAAATATATATATATATATATATGTATACTGTATATATAAATATGTATATGCTTATATATAATTATGTGTTAATATGTATGTGTATATATATATATATATATATATATATATATATATATATACTGTATATATAAATATGTATATGCTTATATATAATTATGTGTTAATATGTATGTGTATATATATATATATATATATATTTATATTTGCTGCCATTGCTGTGCTTTGGTTATGTGCCGTGTATGAACATCAGAACAAGGCTCCCATTGGAGCCTATGAAAGCACACTCTCATGAGCGCAATGCTTCCCAGCAATGCGAATGCGAGCTCGCTGACAACTTGTAATAACAGCTCACATTAGCGTGCGCTGGTATAACACAGTGGCGCTTTAATAAAAGCGATATTTAGCGCTCCAATGTAGTCTAGCCCTATATATAAATATACAGAACACACATACATGCATACACATACTGTACATATATTGACGCCCTTTCCATTTAAACACCTTGCCATATATCAAATCCCTTTTAAATCTTTTGAGACCTTTTTATCAATATTAAAATGATATATTTGTATTATAAAGTGTAATAGTTTATTGTATATGTTTTTTGTGGAAAAAAATGTTAACTGTTAAACTTTACTTCAGATCAATGTGTGATCACTACAATGGTTTGTCACAGGCACTCAGGTTATTGTGTGATCACCACAACGGTTTGTCACAGGCACTCAGGTTATTGTGTGATCACCACAACGGTTTGTCACAGGCACTCAGGTTATTGTGTGATCACCACAACGGTTTGTCACAGGCACTCAGGTTATTGTGTGATCACCACAACGGTTTGTCACAGGCACTCAGGTTATTGTGTGATCACCACAACGGTTTGTCACAGGCACTCAGGTTATTGTGTGATCACCACAACGGTTTGTCACAGGCACTCAGGTTATTGTGTGATCACCACAACGGTTTGTCACAGGCACTCAGGTTATTGTGTGATCACCACAACGGTTTGTCACAGGCACTCAGGTTATTGTGTGATCACCACAACGGTTTGTCACAGGCACTCAGGTTATTGTGTGATCACCACAACGGTTTGTCACAGGCACTCAGGTTATTGTGTGATCACCACAACGGTTTGTCACAGGCACTCAGGTTATTGTGTGATCACCACAACGGTTTGTCACAGGCACTCAGGTTATTGTGTGATCACCACAACGGTTTGTCACACGCACTCAGGTTATTGTGTGATCACCACAACGGTTTGTCACAGGCACTCAGGTTATTGTGTGATCACCACAACGGTTTGTCACAGGCACTCAGGTTATTGTGTGATCACCACAACGGTTTGTCACACGCACTCAGGTTATTGTGTGATCACCACAACGGTTTGTCACAGTCACTCAGGTTATTGTGTGATCACCACAACGGTTTGTCACAGGCACTCAGGTTATTGTGTGATCACCACAACGGTTTGTCACAGGCACTCAGGTTATTGTGTGATCACCACAACGGTTTGTCACAGGCACTCAGGTTATTGTGTGATCACCACAACGGTTTGTCACAGGCACTCAGGTTATTGTGTGATCACCACAACGGTTTGTCACAGGCACTCAGGTTATTGTGTGATCACCACAACGGTTTGTCACAGGCACTCAGGTTATTGTGTGATCACCACAACGGTTTGTCACAGGCACTCAGGTTATTGTGTGATCACCACAACGGTTTGTCACAGGCACTCAGGTTATTGTGTGATCACCACAACGGTTTGTCACAGGCACTCAGGTTATTGTGTGATCACCACAACGGTTTGTCACAGGCACTCAGGTTATTGTGTGATCACCACAACGGTTTGTCACAGGCACTCAGGTTATTGTGTGATCACCACAACGGTTTGTCACAGGCACTCAGGTTATTGTGTGATCACCACAACGGTTTGTCACAGGCACTCAGGTTATTGTGTGATCACCACAACGGTTTGTCACAGGCACTCAGGTTATTGTGTGATCACCACAACGGTTTGTCACAGGCACTCAGGTTATTGTGTGATCACCACAACGGTTTGTCACAGGCACTCAGGTTATTGTGTGATCACCACAACGGTTTGTCACAGGCACTCAGGTTATTGTGTGATCACCACAACGGTTTGTCACAGGCACTCAGGTTATTGTGTGATCACCACAACGGTTTGTCACAGGCACTCAGGTTATTGTGTGATCACCACAACGGTTTGTCACAGGCACTCAGGTTATTGTGTGATCACCACAACGGTTTGTCACAGGCACTCAGGTTATTGTGTGATCACCACAACGGTTTGTCACAGGCACTCAGGTTATTGTGTGATCACCACAACGGTTTGTCACAGGCACTCAGGTTATTGTGTGATCACCACAACGGTTTGTCACAGGCACTCAGGTTATTGTGTGATCACCACAACGGTTTGTCACAGGCACTCAGGTTATTGTGTGATCACCACAACGGTTTGTCACAGGCACTCAGGTTATTGTGTGATCACCACAACGGTTTGTCACAGGCACTCAGGTTATTGTGTGATCACCACAACGGTTTGTCACAGGCACTCAGGTTATTGTGTGATCACCACAACGGTTTGTCACAGGCACTCAGGTTATTGTGTGATCACCACAACGGTTTGTCACAGGCACTCAGGTTATTGTGTGATCACCACAACGGTTTGTCACAGGCACTCAGGTTATTGTGTGATCACCACAACGGTTTGTCACAGGCACTCAGGTTATTGTGTGATCACCACAACGGTTTGTCACAGGCACTCAGGTTATTGTGTGATCACCACAACGGTTTGTCACAGGCACTCAGGTTATTGTGTGATCACCACAACGGTTTGTCACAGGCACTCAGGTTATTGTGTGATCACCACAACGGTTTGTCACACGCACTCAGGTTATTGTGTGATCACCACAACGGTTTGTCACAGGCACTCAGGTTATTGTGTGATCACCACAACGGTTTGTCACACGCACTCAGGTTATTGTGTGATCACCACAACGGTTTGTCACAGGCACTCAGGTTATTATGTGATCACCACAACGGTTTGTCACAGGCACTCAGGTTATAATGTGATCACCACAACGGTTTGTCACAGGCACTCAGGTTATTGTGTGATCACCACAACGGTTTGTCACAGGCACTCAGGTTATTGTGTGATCACCACAACGGTTTGTCACAGGCACTCAGGTTATTGTGTGATCACCACAACGGTTTGTCACAGGCACTCAGGTTATTGTGTGATCACCACAACGGTTTGTCACAGGCACTCAGGTTATTGTGTGATCACCACAACGGTTTGTCACAGGCACTCAGGTTATTGTGTGATCACCACAACGGTTTGTCACAGGCACTCAGGTTATTGTGTGATCACCACAACGGTTTGTCACACGCACTCAGGTTATTGTGTGATCACCACAACGGTTTGTCACAGTCACTCAGGTTATTGTGTGATCACCACAACGGTTTGTCACAGGCACTCAGGTTATTGTGTGATCACCACAACGGTTTGTCACACGCACTCAGGTTATTGTGTGATCACCACAACGGTTTGTCACAGGCACTCAGGTTATTGTGTGATCACCACAACGGTTTGTCACAGGCACTCAGGTTATTGTGTGATCACCACAACGGTTTGTCACAGGCACTCAGGTTATTGTGTGATCACCACAACGGTTTGTCACACGCACTCAGGTTATTGTGTGATCACCACAACGGTTTGTCACAGGCACTCAGGTTATTGTGTGATCACCACAACTGTTTGTCATGCGCACTTAGTTGTGGTGATCACACAATGACCTGTTTGTCATGCGCACTTAGGTCATTGTGTGATCACCACTATGGTTTGTCACAGGCACTCAGGTCATTGTGTGATCACCACAACAGTTTGTCACACACACTTATGTCATTGTGTGCATCACCACAACGGTTTGTCACACGCACTCAGGTCATTGTGTGCATCACCACAACAGTTTGTCACACACACTTATGTCATTGTGTGCATCACCACAACGGTTTGTCACACGCACTCAGGTCATTGTGTGCATCACCACAACGGTTTGTCACACGCACTCAGGTCATTGTGTGCATCGCCACAACGGTTTGTCACACACACTCAGGTCATTGTGTGATCACCACAACTGTTTGTCATGCACACTCAGGTCATTGTGTGCATCACCGCAACGGGTCGTCACATGCACTCAGGTCATCATGTGCATCACCAAAACTGTTTGTCACAGGCACTCAGGTCATCATGTGCATCACCACAACGGGTCGTCACATGCACTCAGGTCATCATGTGCATCACCACAACGGGTCGTCACACGCACTCAGGTCATTGTGTGCATCACCACAACGGGTCGTCACACGCACTCAGGTCATTGTGTGCATCACCACAACTGTTTGTCATGCACACTCAGGTCATTGTGTGCATCACCGCAACGGGTCGTCACATGCACTCAGGTCATCATGTGCATCACCAAAACTGTTTGTCACAGGCACTCAGGTCATCATGTGCATCACCACAACGGGTCGTCATACGCACTCAGGTCATTGTGTGCATCACCACAACTGTTTGTCATGCGCATCACCACAACGGGTCGTCACATGCACTCAGGTCATCATGTGCATCACCACAATGGGTCGTCATACGCACTCAGGTCATTGTGTGCATCACCACAACAGGTCATCACACGCACTCAGGTCATCGTGTGCATCACCACAACGGGTCGTCACACGCACTCAGGTCATTGTGTACATCACCACAACGGGTCGTCACATGCACTCAGGTCATTGTGTGCATCACCACAACGGGTCGTCACACGCACTCAGGTCATTGTGTGCATCACCACAATGGTTTGTCACAGGCACTCAAGTCATCGTGTGCATCACCACAACGGGTCGTCACATGCACTCAGGTCATTGTGTGCATCACCACAACGGGTCGTCATACGCACTCAGGTCATTGTGTGCATCACCACAACGGTTTGTCACAGGCACTCAAGTCATCGTGTGCATCACCACAACGGGTCATCACATGCACTCAGGTCATCGTGTGCATCACCACAACGGGTCATCACATGCACTCAGGTCATTGTGTGCATCACCACAACGGGTCGTCATACGCACTCAGGTCATTGTGTGCATCACCACAACGGGTCCTCACACGCACTCAGGTCATTGTGTGCATCACCACAACGGGTCGTCATACGCACTCAGGTCATTGTGTGCATCACCACAACGGGTCGTCACAGGCACTCAGGTCATTGTGTGCATCACCACAACGGTTTGTCACAGGCACTCAGGTCATTGTGTGCATCACCACAACGGGTCGTCATACGCACTCAGGTCATTGTGTGCATCACCACAACAGGTCGTCACATGCACTCAAGTCATCGTGTGCATCACCACAACGGTTTGTCACAGGCACTCAGGTCATTGTGTGCATCACCACAATGGGTCGTCACATGCACTCAGGTCATCGTGTGCATCACCACAATGGGTCGTCACACGCACTCAGGTCATTGTGTGCATCACCACAACGGTTTGTCACACGCACTCAGGTCATTGTGTGCATCACCACAATGGGTCGTCACACGCACTCAGGTCATCGTGTGCATCACCACAATGGGTCGTCACACGCACTCAGGTCATTGTGTGCATCACCACAATGGGTCGTCACACGCACTCAGGTCATCGTGTGCATCACCACAATGGGTCGTCACACGCACTCAGGTCATTGTGTGCATCACCACAATGGGTCGTCACACGCACTCAGGTCATCATGTACATCACCACAATGGGTCGTCACATGCACTCAGGTCATTGTGTGCATCACCACAATGGGTCGTCACATGCACTCAGGTCATCGTGTGCATCACCACAATGGGTCGTCACACGCACTCAGGTCATTGTGTGCATCACCACAATGGGTCGTCACACGCACTCAGGTCATTGTGTGCATCACCACAATGGGTCGTCACACGCACTCAGGTCATTGTGTGCATCACCACAACAGGTCGTCATACGCACTCAGGTCATTGTGTGCATCACCACAACAGGTCCTCACACGCACTCAGGTCATTGTGTGCATCACCACAACGGGTCCTCACACGCACTCAGGTCATTGTGTGCATCACCACAATGGGTCATCACACGCACTCAGGTCATTGTGTGCATCAGCACAACGGGTCCTCACACGCACTCAGGTCATTGTGTGCATCAGCACAACGGGTCGTCATATGCACTCAGGTCATTGTGTGCATCAGCACAACGGGTCGTCACACACACTCAGGTTATCGTGTGCATCACCACAATGGATCGTCATACGCACTCAGGTTATCGTGTCCATCACCACAACGGGTTGTCACAGGCACTCAGGTCATCGTGTGCATCACCACAACGGGTCGTCACATGCACTCAGGTCATTGTGTACATCACCACAATGGGTCGTCATACACACTCAAGTCATCGTGTGCATCACCACAACGGGTCGTCACACGCACTCAGGTCATTGTGTGCATCACCACAATGGGTCGTCATACTTACTCAGGTCATTGTGTGCATCACCACAATGGGTCGTCATACACACTCAAGTCATCGTGTGCATCACCACAACGGGTCGTCACACGCACTCAGGTCATTGTGTGCATCACCACAATGGATCGTCATACGCACTCAGGTCATCATGTGCATCACCACGAGTCATCACACGCACTCAGGTCATCGTGTGCATCACCACAACAGGTCGTCACACGCACTCAGGTCATCGTGTGCATCACCACAATGGGTCATCACACGCACTCAGGTTATCTTGTGCATCACCACAATGGGTCGTCATACGCACTCAGGTCATCGTGTGCATCACCACAATGGGTCATCACACGCACTCAGGTTATCTTGTGCATCACCACAATGGGTCGTCATACGCACTCAGGTCATTGTGTGCATCACCACAACGGGTCGTCACACGCACTCAGGTCATCGTGTGCATCACCACAACGGGTCGTCACACGCACTCAGGTCATCGTGTGCATCACCACAATGGGTCATCACACGCACTCAGGTAATTGTGTGCATCACCACAACGGGTCCTCACACACACTCAGGTCATTGTGTGCATCACCACAACGGGTCGTCACACGCACTCAGGTCATTGTGTGCATCACCACAACGGGTCGTCACACGCACTCAGGTCATCGTGTGAATCACCACAACTGTTTGTCATGCGCACTCAGGTCATCATGTGCATCACCACAACGGTTTGTCACAGGCACTCAGGTCATCATGTGCATCACCACAACGGGTCGTCACAGGCACTCAGGTCATTGTGTGCATCACCACAATGGGTCATCATACGCACTCAAGTCATCATGTGCATCACCACAATGGGTCGTCACACGCACTCAGGTCATTGTGTGCATCACCAAAATGGGTCGTCACAGGCACTCAGGTCATTGTGTGCATCACCACAATGGGTCGTCACACGCACTCAGGTCATTGTGTGCATCACCACAATGGGTCGTCACACGCACTCAGGTCATTGTGTGCATCACCAAAATGGGTCGTCACAGGCACTCAGGTCATTGTGTGCATCACCACAATGGGTCGTCATACCCACTCAGGTCATCGTGTACATCACCACAACGGGTCGTCATACGCACTCAGGTAATTGTGTGCATCACAACGGGTCGTCACACGCACTTAGGTCATCGTGTGCATCACCACAATGGGTTGTTACACGCACTCAGGTCATTGTGTGCATCACCACAACGGGTCATCACAGGCACTCAGGTCATCGTGTGCATCACCACAACGGGTTGTCACACGTCACAGGCACTCAGGTCATTGTGTGCATCACCACAACGGATTGTCACACGCACTCAGGTCATTGTGTGATCACCACAACGGTTTGTAACAGGCACTCAGCTCACTATGTTCATCACAGAGATGATGAGATAAAATGTATTGACCAAGGGTTAGAGGGTTATGGAACAGGCTAAAGTGACCCCTATAGGTTTACCTAATATTCTACCCTATTTCCTATAGAAGCCAGACTGATAACAGCACACAGGGAAGCTATTAACTACACTTACTGATCACTGTAACATCAGATCACTGTTTATATGTTCCTGTGACCGTGTGCCTTTATATAACAGCACACAGTGAAGCTATTAACTACATGTACTGATCACTGTAACATCAGATCACTGTTTATATGTTCCTGTGACCGTGTGCCTTTATATAACAGCACACAGGGAAGCTATTAACTACACGTACTGATCACTGTAACATCAGATCACTGTTTATATGTTCCTGTGACCGTGTGCCTTTATATAACAGCGCACAGGGAAGCTATTAACTACACGTACTGATCACTGTAACATCAGATCACTGTTTATATGTTCCTGTGACCGTGTGCCTTTATATAACAGCACACAGGGAAGCTATTAACTACATGTACTGATCACTGTAACATCAGATCACTGTTTATATGTTCCTGTGACCGTGTGCCTTTATATAACAGCGCACAGGGAAGCTATTAACTACACGTACTGATCACTGTAACATCAGATCACTGTTTATATGTTCCTGTGACCGTGTGCCTTTATATAACAGCACACAGGGAAGCTATTAACTACATGTACTGATCACTGTAACATCAGATCACTGTTTATATGTTCCTGTGACCGTGTGCCTTTATATAACAGCGTGCTGCATGTTTGTTCTGCAGCTGTGCCTGTTTACTGACAGATGGACGTATTTATATAAAAATCACAGCTGAATTCCTCAGAATCTGTAGAACTTTCTCTACTTCTGCCTGACAGTAAGGAATGAGGCTCTGTACAAAACATAAGTTTAAATAAACATTGGCTTGGGAGTTCCCAGGACAGTAAAACACTTCTGGGTATTGTATACACACAGAACTCAGCAGTATATATACTCACGACTACTTTATACTCACAGCCCACACCTCAAATACAGCACTTATACATGTGAGATGATCTGTATAGACCTATCAGCTTGTTAATGACCATATACTCACTACTGTATACTCACACCTCAAATACAGCACTTATACATGTTAGATGATCTGTATAGAACTATCAGCTTGTTAATGACCATATACTCACTAGTGTATACTCACACCTCAAATACAGCACTTATACACATGAGATGATCTGTATAGAACTATCAGCTTGTTAATGACCATATACTCACTACTGTATCCTCACAACTTAAATACAGCACTTATACAAGTGAGATGATCTGTATAGAACTATCACAGATTGTAAATGACCAAATACTCAATACTGTATACTCAAACCTCAAATACAGCACTTATACATGTCAGATGATCTGTATAGACCTATAACACCTTGTTAATGACCATATACTCACTACTGTATACTCACACCTCAAATACAACACTTATACAAGTGAGGTGATCTGTATAGAACTGTCACAGCTTGTAAATGACCAAATACTCAATACTGTGTATACTCAAACCTCAAATACAGCACTTATACACGTGAGATGATCTGTATAGAACTATCACAGCTTGTAAATGACCAAATACTCAATACTGTATACTCAAACCTCAAATACAGCACTTATACATGTCAGATGATCTGTATAGATCTATCACACCTTGTTAATGACCATATACTCACTACTGCATACTCACACCTCAAATACAACACTTATACAAATGAGATGATCTGTATAGAACTATCACAGCTTGTAAATGACCAAACACTCAATACTGTATACTCAAACCTCAAATACAGCACTTATACACGTGAGATGATCTGTATAGACCTATCACACCTTGTTAATGACCATATACTCACACCTCAAATACAGCACTTATACACATGAGATGATCTGTATAGAACTATCAGCTTGTTAATGACCATATACTCACTACTATATACTCACACCTCAAATACAGCACTTATACACATGAGATGATCTGTATAGACCTATCAGCTTGTTAATGACCATATACTCACTACTGTATACTCACACCTCAAATACAGCACTTATACACGTGAGATGATCTGTATAGACCTATCACAGCTTGTAAATGACCATATACTCACTACTATATACTCACACCTCAAATACAGCACTTATACACGTGAGATGATCTGTATAGACCTATCACAGCTTGTAAATGACCATATACTCACTACTATATACTCACACCTCAAATACAGCACTTATACACATTAATTGATCTGTATAGACCTATCAGCTTGTTAATGACCATATACTCACTACTGTATACTCACACCTCAAATACAGCACTTCTACACATGAGATGATCTGTATAGAACTATCAGCTTGTTAATGACCATATACTCACACCTCAGATACAGCACTTATACACATTAATTGATCTGTATAGAACTATCAGCTTGTTAATGACCATATACTCACTACTATATACTCACACCTCAAATACAGCACTTATACATGTCAGATGATCTGTATAGACCTATCACAGCTTGTTAATGACCATATACTCACTACTGTATACTCACACCTCAAATACAGCACTTATACACATTAATTGATCTGTATAGACCTATCAGCTTGTTAATGACCATATACTCACTACTGTATACTCACACCTCAAATACAGCACTTATACACATGAGATGATCTGTATAGACCTATCAGCTTGTTAATGACCATATACTCACACCTCAAATACAGCACTTATACATGTCAGATGATCTGTATAGACCTATCACAGCTTGTTAATGACCATATACTCACTACTGTATACTCACACCTCAAATA